>NW_024386742.1:0-174268 GCF_900408965.1 Simochromis diagramma
CTGCCTTTGTTTGAAAAACAAAAAGACAAAAACACACACACCAAAAACAACTCGGCAAAAAACTCGAAGATGATCGAACTTATTTTTTCATCATGCCCTTACGGTGAAACTGTACGTGTTGCCATTTCTATTCTCCTCCCAAACCAAGACAAAAAAGACAGACGCATTCTGTTAACTTTCCCCACACCCTACCACCCTCCTAACCTCCCCCGCTCTTCCGCCTCTCTCCCTCCCCTCTCCTCCTGACCGTGTTGACAATTACCGACCCCTAACAACACTAATTCGCAGGTGGCTATCAGGACCAGAGTAGGCGACGCACAAGTCCACAACCACCACAGGCTGCGGCCCGCCACCCGCCCGAGAACCCGGACGACTCCAAACCCCCGCAGATCCCCTAGAGCCACCCTCCTGCTAGTTAGCACCCTCCCCTCCCCTCCTGCTCCCTGCTTGGGGACTCGGATCAGTACCCCCACCGCGCCCTCCATGCCCCACCCCCCGTTTTGGGGCCCGCCCTCCCCTTCCCGCACTTATTTGCCCCTTACCGCCCCGGTCCGCAAATGTGGTGTAGGGTTAGCCGGCGTCCCCCCAGCTCGTTAACCTCCTAGACGCCAACCTCCCTTTCTTTCTTCCTTATTTGCCCCGCGCGCTGTGAGCTGATAGCTGTGCTTCGCGCCTTGTGCCCCTCCCCCACGCACTACCCCAACCCTCACCCTTTCTCCCCGCCCGCCCGTCTGTTTTCTCTGTGTGCATCATTTTTCCACACCCTTTGGCCCCCCCCGCGGCCCTTGATTCTGCCCAACCTGGAATCCTCCTAACACCGGTTTCTGTTTTTTTTTTTGTTCCAGCAGGCCAGCCTGCAACAATGCCCTACTGAACGGTAATACATTTACCACAACAAATCGCATTGTGTAAATGTGCAGCACACAAAACTGATGGCTCTTAATTACTACAGGCAATAACTTTGCTGACAAAGCAGCACAACAGGCGGCGCAAACGACAAACATCACATTGATGGCAGTAGACACACATCAGATTCCACTGGATGTGTTGAAAAATGAACAAAAGCAGCAAGCACAGCCGAGCAGGCAAAATGGCTAAAACATGGTGCCAGTTCTGACAACAACTTAATGATGCGTTATGGCAAGCCAGTGTTGCCAAAATCCCTCCACAAAACGGCCGCATTTGTCAACGGGGGGACTGACCAGTATTGTCAACTCTCATTTCTACACTGTAAATTCTACACTGTAAATTTTGAAACATCAGCAAAACAATTTGTCAGAACGTGCATGACGTGTCAAAACAATCCACATGGACTTTATTGAGCTAAATGAATGCCAAGGGTAAAAATACGCCCTAGTGGTTATAGATGTATTCTCAAAGTGGCCAGAAATCTACCCAGTGAAAAAGGCAGATACAATTTCAGTAGCAAATGTATGTCTAAGTTGTAGGAAAATAAAGAGATGATTGTAAATAACGAAGAATGTAATGATGTCTATCAAGTGTCTTGCAGATTACAGCCCGGTGACTGGGTTCTGATCAAGGTGCTCCAAAGGAAAAACTGGAGCGCACCCAGGTGGGAGGGACCACATCAGGTTCTCCTTACCACGCCCACCGCTTGCAAAATTGCGGAAACGACCATCCTGGATCCATCAGAGTCACTGCAGGCGAGTAAGTGAAGCCATCTAAACTCAGCAGACACAGGCTCACCCAATTGTTGTGATCTCGCCCGGTGGAGGGAACAGCCTTTCTGGCCGGGGGGTCTACTCACGACAGGAGGGTGTGTCCTGTTGTCATGAGGTGGTGGCTCCTAATAACTGCAGCGGCCCTGACCCTGGCCGGGCTCCTCATCTTTGCTTCCGTGAGGGACAACAAGTCACGCTATCTGAAGAAAAGGCAGACACTGTATGACAAGGAAAGTACACCAAGTTTCCCCATGGCTACGCCACTAACTTCTGGTGGCAGCTTATGAACACTACAGCTCACTTGAATAATAAAACTGACTGCTATGCATGTACCCATATGCCCCTATCCTCACAGACGTCTGGCCTGTGGCCGTACAGCATACCTGAAGATCGCAGTTGGTGCCTGTTGGGCCTGGCAACACATCCAGGCTACGGTACTCTTTGGTCCAAGGCCAACTACAGCATCCCAGCAAAAGCAACCTGGAGGTCATCGTCACTCACGAATGTGCACTGTTCCGGACAGACCTACCTACTGACCTGGCCCCAAGTCTCAGACCCACTGCCTGATGTAATTCTACTGAACAAACTGAACGCATCACAACTGCCAGTATGTGTGATGAACAATGGATCGCGGGCAGTGGGGGAGCTGCCTACTCACCTATGTAAGTACATATACACTTTCTGCCCACCGAGGAATGAGAGGAAGTGTATGGCCTGTTCAACCAACACAACCTGTGCCAGTAACGCGACGCTGATGAACCTCAACTGTCGCTCCGACTACAGCTACCGAATGCCACTACAAACAAAGACTCAGTACCAGACAGGATGTGCACGGACGGCACCCAGCAGTAGAGGAACCAGAGTTTTGGCTGACTGGTACTTCCTATGTGGCAATAAGGCTTATCTGTCACTCCCTGAAGGTTGGGGGGGGTCTGTGCGCCCTGGTGCAATTATCAGATCACGTCTTCTTCATGCAACGTGTTGCACATCACCCAAGCAGCCGACAGAGACGTGAAGTGGACATCGCCTCACCCAATTCTTTCGGCATTACAGTGGACACTGGAGTGCCGGGAGAGTTTCGCATCTGGGGAGGAGGAGTGAAATTCTTACAGAGCTTGGTCCCCGGCATTGGAGTTGCCGAGGTGCGGGATCACGTGGAAATCAACCGATATGCTCTGCTACGACACATCAACTTAACTAAGGCCCTGGGAACGGCCTTAGCAGGAGAACAGCAGGCCATCAGAACGATGGTACTGCAGAACAGACTGACTCTAGATCTGCTGACAGCATCACAAGGAGGAGTTTGCAAGCTGATCGGGGAGACATGTTGCACGTTTATCCCTGAAGGATACGAAGCTGGAGGAGACATTTATGAAGCTTTGCAGAATTTGACCGTTCTGCAACAATATCTCACTGACCACACATCTGGAGCAGCTACAGTCCAAGGCTGGCTGGACTGGCTGTTCGGCGGTTCATGGCTGGCTGCTGTAGCAAAACCGTTTGTCCTTCTAGGTTTCATCATGATAGCACTGCTCATATTAGTGTTGTGTGTGTTGCCATGTCTAAGAGTAATGATTTCAAAGATGATAACAACTACAATGACTGCTTATGTTGCCGTGCCTCAAGAAGAACAGCATCCCGTTGCAATTCTGTTAGAGGAACTTGTAATAGCTGCTAATAAATGACGTGGTGATTAAAAATGACTTGTCAAGTGATCATGCACTGATTAACACATTAGTAGTTAATACAGGTACAACATAAGGTTTTCTTATTCTTCTATTTTATTTTATTTTTTGTAGTTTTAGTTTTATTATTTTCCTTCATTATTACTTGTATGCTTTCTTTTACTGTATCTTCCTTAATTCTTTTATTCTTTTATTTGTTTTATTCTTTTACCACATGATTTACATTTTTGCTATGCTCACAATTTAAAAATTGCTAAAGATACTTAATCAATGACTTTTTCAGATATTGTTGTATACATTTAAAATAAGTTAAAACAGGAGGGAATATGTTAGAGGAAAAATGATTCTATGTAACTTTACCTTCTTTTAAATGTACAAGTTGTGTTTAAGATAAGTAGTTTAGAAGTGTCTTTCAGATTTTCCCAGCAAGGACATATTGTTTCAGATTGTTTTATCTTTATCCCAGCTCTCTGCTGACTAGACTAGAACCATATATGGAGTTGTTTTATTTTATCTGTTTATTATTTTCTTATCCTGTTCTCACTGTCTCTGTGCTCTGTGCCTATAAAAAATGCCAAGCCTCTGTTCATGGTGTGAGTTGTTCTCAGCAGCTCACCCGTGCGCACGTTAAAGCATAAAAAGTAACCTTGTCTCATTGTGTCTTTATTTCTCCTGGGTTTGTTACAGAGTTTTCCCCCAACATTTCTTGTGGGTAATATTGAAATGCAGCAAATGATTGACTTTTTTCTGCATGTTTTACGTCTCCTACTTGGTTAATTATGGGTAATTATTAGAAGGGATTCTAATAATTAGGGGCTGGTGTGTAGGAGCCATAATTAAATGTATTGAATTTTGATGATCACTGGGTTTTCATTTGTTTGGTTGCTATAGTGATGTGTAACGGGAGTCACGTGGGTGGTAGCAGTGACATTAAGAGGGCGTTGTCAGTCTGTCATTCACTGGTTTGATTTTGACAGAGAGGAGGGCTGGGTAGCCGTAGTTTTTGTTGACCGCAGCACAACGAGTTTCACCTTGTTGCATGAGAGTCTGTGATGTTTTAAGAGTTTGAATCGCGAGCCGATCACATTTCTCTGTAAAAATTTCAAGCACTTCAATAAACAAGCGAGCAATTCCACCTCTCGCATTATTGCGTAAGGTTGACAGCACGTCAGGCAAATAGGCAGGGTCCATTCCCGGCCTCTAGCGACTGTGGAAGTCGCTACAGCATTAATGGATCTTCTTTTGCAGTCAACTTTCTCGGCTAGACATCTGAGAACCTGGTTGTGTCTCCATGTATATCTGCCCTGAGTAAGGCTAGTCCTACAACCAACCAAGATGTGCTTGAGTGTTGCTGGGACTGTACACAGGGGGCAGGATGGGTCCTTTACAAACCACAGCTGCAGATTTATTGGGGAGGGTAGCACATCGTATGTCACTCGGATGATGAAACTTAGTCTATTAGACTCCATGCCCCAGATTTCACTCCATGAGAGTTTCCTCTTTTCCACACTCTCCCAATTCATCCAGCAACCCTGTTTGGCCAGTGCCACAGCTCTGGCATGTCTGGCTGTTTCCTCCTGTCGTCGCACCAGCCTGCCTATTTGCCTGACGCGCTGTCAATTTTACGCAATAATGCGAGAGGTGGAATTGCTTGCTTGTTTATTAAAGTGCTTGAAATTTTTACAGAGCGATGCGATCGGCTCGCGATTCAAACTCTTAAAACATCACAGGCTCTAATGCAACAAGGGGAAACGTGTTGTGCAGTGGTCAACAAAAACTACAGCTACCCAGCCCTCCTCTCTGTCAAAATCTAACCAGTGAATGACAGACTGACAACGCCCTCTTAATGTCACCGCTAGCACCCACGTGACTCCCGTTACACATCACCATAGCAACCAAACAAATGAAAACCCAGTGAATACATTTAATTATGGCTCCTACAAAAGCTCAACCTTTCACGAACCAAGAGAAGCATCAGTTTTCATCAACATTTGTCCGGGAAGGAGACAAGCTGAGGACAAGCCCCTCAAACCCAGATGTGGGCCCGCTGAAGGCCGCCAGGGATTGGCAGATGCAAGTGGACTTGGATCAGAGGCTAATTTTTCTCACAGAGATCGTAACAACTACTCTGCAACCAGACCTCGTCCTTTGGTCTCCCAAAGGAAAACTTGTGTACGTCATTGAGCTGACGGTACCATGGGAGGAAGCAATTGAGGAAGCGTTTGAGCATAAGAAGCTGCCCTATGCCAACTTGGCAGCTGAGGCAGAAAACAGAGGCTGGAAGATCAAGGTGCACCCGGTGAAAGTGGGGTGCAGGGGCTCTGTTGCTAGTACAACAGCAAAACTGCTTAGAGAGATTGGGGTCAGAGGATAGGCGCAACGGCAGGCTATAAGGGATCTAGCTAACACTGCGCAGAGGACCAGTCACTGGCTATGGTTAAAAAGGGCTGACATCACTTGGGCAGCTAAGACAGTCAGCTAACCATGAGAGAAAAGAAATATTTTGCTTGTCTCCCCTCTGCTCTTCTTCCCTTTTCTTGGAGGCAGTGGGGAGGTAGAGCATACAGCCCGATCCGGCAGGGAGGTGTGGGAAGCCAGACCAGGTGCCCCCCTTCCGGCTCTCCTCTCTGCTCTCTCCTATCTTGTCCCTTTCGTCTTACTTCTCTCTATCACCTTTTCTATCCCTTTGAAGAAGTTAGGCTCCGTAAATACTAAAGGGGTAAGTATTATTTCTCAGTTGCAGTGAATAGATAGAAAGAAAAATGTAGGAAACTAAACAGAAGAAAGAAGAAGAGAAATAACAATTTAATATAAACCAGTGACACACTCCAGGGCCTGATCAACCCTGGCAGGGCCTCCTTGGATGAGGGTGTCTAGTGATAATGGCCGAAACACCTGATGAATCCAAGGTCCACTACTGATGATGTGTCCCAAACTGAAAATGATAATCTAGATTGATCTCTAATCCCTAAACCTATCCAAGGAAGGAAAATGGCAGATTAGCCTGGGTAAAAGACCGAAGGTTAAGGCACACAACGGCGCGTGCTGCTGGCAAAGTTTCTGGGCTGCCTTTCCTCATAAGAGCCATCCCTCAAGAGTCTCTCCATCTAAAGCAATGCATTATCAGGGACTGTAACATCTAGTCCTTTTAACTAAATTAGATTAGATAAAATAAAATAAAACTTTATTAATCTCCCGGGTGGGTTTCTCCTTGGTTTTCACACAGCTGAATAAACGTCAAAGAGAAAACTGATTATACAGAACTGTGAGATTGTCCAGAATTTACTCCAGTGTCCTGTTATATTTTAGATAGCAAGGAGGAGACAGCTGAGTTTATTAAACTTGACCCTGACAGCGGTGACGCAAATCTGAAGGCAAGATCGTCCAATTTCACAGCCCTTTACTTCCAGCCTACCCAACATTTTGAGGAACCGGCCCACGTAGACCGCGAAGGCTGGGTCCTCAGGAGGATGCAGGCCACGAATTTGGACACCCCCACAGGGAGTCTATCACAGCAGACGTAGCATGTGCAGCTAATGCTAACTGCTAATGTAGAATGTTTAGCTGATTTTAGAGTTTAGAAATGTGTTAAAATATAATGTAGAACTATTGTAGAGACACTGCCCTTAAAGTAATAAAGGCTGACTGTGTCGTGAACTTAGGAGTAGATTGTAGGAGACCTCTCCCCCACTGAGTGGAAATTCCCCAGAGGATGTTTGGGGTGGGGGTCTCAACATTTGTAACTGTGGTTTGGAAGGGAGAGGGGTTTTATGACCTCTAGGGAGTTACCTACACCCATAGTGTTTTAACTGTCACGCACACACATCCACACGCACACTCACTCATGTGCACTCACACATACACACAGGTATGCGTACACAGTCACACACGAGCTCTCACATAGACACGTGGGAACGCGCACATGTAGGCATTCATGTGCTCGTGCACATAGACACAGACACAGAGTTTGCAGCACACCGTAGGGGGTTTTATGATGGGGTCGCTTCTATAAAGCTGGCTGTAACTAACAAAGGGGTGAAGATTTGGAGAGGGACACCGGCCTCGTCTTCCCTTCTAGAAGTGCATGCATAAATGAGGATAAATGAAGAAGAGTAAAGATAAATGAAGATGAGTAAATGAAGATGAGTAAAGATGAATAAAGATTTTGTGAAAATGACAACTGAGTCCGGTGCCATCTCTGGATGCTCGAGGAATAAAAGAACCGGGGTAAAACTGATTTCTCAACAGTTTTGGTGCCGAAACCCCTGGGATTCGCTCGAGGCGCAGGGATGAATTGGCAGAGCTGAGATCGTGAAACGAGGCGAACAGAGAGCTAGCTCACATGATTAAAAGGTAAGCACGACCTGTTTATTTTCGAACCGTACATATTGTTTAAAGCCTAAATTATCTGTTCGCTAAGTTGAACGTATCCCAGTGTAAATTCACTCAGTAGAAAGAAAAAAAAGGCGGCTAGCGTCCGTCTCAGTGCGTTAAAGCAAGAGACTTTTGCTAAGAACTCAGGTTGATGTTTAGCGTACTGTGAGCGACTAAAGCAAGAGACTTTTGATAAGAACTCAGGTTGATGTTTAGTGCCCCGTAAGGACATCTCGGTGCGTTAAAGCAGGAGACACTTGTTACGGATTAATAGAATCGGTGTTTCATCCGTGGCGGTGTGTGATCCGTCTTAGTTATTAGGAAAAAAGAGGCGGTGATCTGTCCTCGTGTGTTAAAGCAGGAAATTTGTGTTACTATTAGTTAGAAAGCGGGGCTGAAAGGCTTTGTCGCCGGCTAAGGGCCGTGTGTATGTTCTGAGTTTGGCAACTCAACCCATCTTCGGACGCGTCGTTGGGCCTGTGGGACAGGAGCCAGGTTGGTAACCTGGGCACCGGGGACGCCTTAAATAACTAAAGCTAGGTGTTGGATCCTAGTCGCGGTTGATAACATGCATGAGAGTGGGGGCAAGTTGCTTCGTAGTGAGAGTACGACTGCTTGGCTCAGCCCACTGATTGCAGTGTGTGTAGATTGCGTGTGTGCGTGAAAGCGCAGTTAGAGTCTGTGTCTCGTCTGAAGTACGGGAGTCAATTAAAGTAACAAAAAGAATTCGTGTCTAAAAGTGTGTGTTTGTGGTGTGCAGAAATCGCGGCAGGAGGACGTGTCACAAGTCGTTGCAAACTGTGAAGTCAATTGGGGGGTTTAATTTGGTTTTATATTTTTTAGGGGAAGAGAAACCGCGGTATCGAGTCCGTGGCGCAGTTTGAATAATTTGTGAGGTGCAGAAGAGCGGACGGCACCCGCTCTGTGTGCCGCTTAGGGCGTTGTCCTGAATCAGCAGAAGTGTCTCGCAGAAAGTTTGAATGGGACTGCGAGAAGCATGAGGTGTGTGTGAGCCAGCCTCGAGGGGCGGGTTCACAGGTCGAATGAACGAAGAGTAAAATGTGCGTGTGTGTGAGAGAGAAAGAAAAGGTGGGGGCGGGTGACCAGCTTGTGAGTGTGTGTGAATTCCTTGATGACAAAGAGGGAGACAAAGTAGATTAGTTGATTTGTTGTGAAATAATAATAGTTAAGAAATCGTAGTGATCAAATAGGAGAAAATGAACTAAAGTAAATAAAAAATAAACAGTGGATTAGTGTTAGAGTAATGATAAATAAATTGATAAAATTAACAGTGACATATAAAGGTGACCAAGTACTCAAGGATGAATGGAGAATTTGATTGCTGACTGTATGAGAGCTGTTGGGGTGAAAGGAAGATGAGGTTGGAGGAGTGAGTTAACAGGTTAATGTGTGGGTGTAAAACAATGGAGTAATAAAAAAAAGAGAAAGAAAATCATGAAAACAAAGAAAATAAAAAGTGTGGAAGTGTGAGTGGGAAATTGTCTCCAACTGGGGGAAGCAGTGACGCTACAGGTCACCTTCTTCCCCTGCTGGACACAAAAGAAAACATAATTTGGAGTGTTGTGGATGAAAATAATTAATAACAACATCAAGAAGATTTTTGTGTTTGCGGTTAAGAACAAATAAAATTTCATATTTGGGGTTTAAAGTTAGTAGAGTTCAAAATAAAATAAGTAGAGATGTGTTGCTTTAGGAGTGATGAAAACATATGCAGTCACAGTGAATAATGAAAGTCTCTCAGTCTGTCGATTACAGGTGGGGAACGGACCTGGATCAATTCTCCACGGGCAGCAGTTGCAAGAAAATTATAGGTTAAAATCATTAGAAAAAAATAGAAACACCCACCAGAATTTTTGGCTGAATTGTTTTGCAGCTTCCCGTCCTCATTCTGAACAAGCAAGCTCCAAGGAAGCTAATCTCTCCCTGAAGACACCGAGTGCAGTTTCAGAAGCACGAGCATGAACATCAACAGTGGACAGCAGTCCAAGAGACAATACCAGAGTTCTGAGCAAAGAGGTCCAGCAGCACTGTGGGCAAATGGCATCAGAACGAGAAGAACCACCATCTAGATTGGATGGATGGAGATGCGTTTCCAGCAAGCTGCAACCTCACTGTGTGTGAAGGACTTTTGAGAAGACTGTCTGAGTTTGACATTTGCCATGTTTGGAGCGAGATGGCAATGAAAGAGACAGTGGGACAAAGAGAGACACGGGACAAAGCTGAAGAAAACTGACTGCCATTGGACTGAAAAGTGGGAGAGAAGAACGGAGAGAAAGGAGAAGGGGAGGACAGAGGCTGCTGTTTTAGTGTGGGGAATCAAATTGGGTTAAAGCATCCGGGGAGACAAACGACTGCCTGGAAGTGGAGGATTGACACAGTGTCCAGACCACCACAAAAGGGGGAGGAAGACAAGCACTGAGGTATGCAACTGTACTGTTAGAAAAATGGAAAGGTGACACCACACATGCACATAATATGCACCAGAGATAACAAAAATCATACACAAAGTGTAACACATTACAAGAGGGTATTTGTAGAAGGGGTTAACAATACTCAGCGTGGTTGCCTATGGTAACCTGCAAGCATTTGGGGTTTAGCTGTGCCTGACTATGACAGAGTTTTTCATTTAGATGTTCTGAAACAAAATTTGGAGTGAACGGAGTTTTGTTTCAGAAAAAAGGGGGAAGGTACATAAAAGGATACATAAAAACAGAAAATGTATTAACCCGACTAACACACACACACACACACGTAATGAAGATCAAACACAATTTTAAGTACCGTATTTTCACGACCATAAGGCGCACTTAAGTCTTAGATTTTCTTCAAAAAGTACAGCGCGCCCTATAGCGCAGTGCGCCCTGTGTGTTGTAATGAGGACGTAGTAGAGAACACCATGAGAACGCTAAAGGGTGAAGTGTGGCCGAGTTGGAGGAAAGACTCGAGCGGTGGATCATCGAGCAAAGAACGAGCGGGAGAAGCGTTTCGACGGTCACCATTTGGCTAAAAGCAGTTTCACTTTCACTTTTTATGAAACGGTGACATTTTTCCATCAGGACCGGGACTACGGTAGCGCAGCAACTTCCAGCGGATTATAATGAAAAGCTGGCCATCTTCCGCTCCTACTGCAGCAAACACATCGGCGACAAAAACATCCAGCCCAGCCACATCACTAACATGGACGAGGTCCCGCTCACTTTCGACATCCCGGTGAGTCACACTGTGGAGAAGCAGGGGACCAGCACGGTAGCGATACGCACAACGGGGTATGAAAAGTCGTCTTTTACTGTTGTGCTTGGCTGCCATGCTAATGGACAGAAACTGCCGCCTATGGTGATTTTTAAGCGAAAGACTTTGCCTAAAGAGAAATTTCCAGCAGGAATCATCATTAAGGCAAATGAAAAGGGCTGGATGGATGAGGAAATGATGAAAGAGTGGCTGAGGGAGGTGTATGTAAGGAGACCAGGTGGTTTTTTTTCCACGCATCACCATCGCTCTTAATCTGTGACTCTATGCGTGCCCATCTCACAGCCGATGTGAAAAAACTAGTGAAACAAATGAACTGTGAGCTTGCTGTCATTCCGGGAGGCCTGACAAAGGAACTCCAACCGCTGGACATCGGTGTGAACCGCCCGTTCAAAGTAAGGCTGCGAGCGGCCTGGGAGCGATGGATGACCGATGGAGACCACAGTTTCACCAAGAGTGGAAGGCAGCGCCGGGCGAGTTACGCCACAATTTGCCAATGGATTGTAGATGCTTGGGCTAACATGTCTGCTGGCACTGTTGTTCGAGCTTTCGCAAAAGCCGGCATCATTTCCGAGGAGCCGCACGGCACGGAAAGTGACTCTGACGGTGAAGACAGTGAACCTGGCATGTTTGATGGAGATTTAGCGCAGCTGTTCAATTCAGACACAGAGGATGAGGACTTCGATGGGTTTGATTGATGATAAAAATGTGAGTACCAAACTTTGTTTTGCTCCTGCTTTATTTTTAAATATGCACACTTGTATGCTTGTGTGTTGTTGATGATGACGATTATTGGTAATAAAAATGTGAGTACCAAACTCAGTTTTGCTCCTGCTTTATTTTTAAATACGCACACTTGTATGCTTGTGTGTTGTTGATGATGACGATTACCGGTAATAGAAATGTGAGTAAGGTACCGAACTCAGGTTTGCTCCCGCTTTATTTTTAAATACGCATACGATACTTGTATGCGCCCTATAATCCAGTGCGCCTTATGTGTGTGTTAAATACAGTAATGGCACACATAACTGAGACTGCGCCTTTTAGTACAGTGCGTCTTATGGTCGTGAAAATACGGTAGGTAATACTGTTACCATCATCCTGTCTGGTTTATTGAGTGGGTTGAGAAGTGATACATAAACGACTGAATTAGTATTATTTTGGGGAACATGATAGCAGGGGTGAACAGAATCCTGCAGCCAGAGTTTAAATGAGTGAAACTAGCAGATTTTTGTTTTGTTTTGTTTTGTTTTGTTTTGTTTTTTTTTGTTTCTGAACTATGGGTGTTTTCTCACCTATAAGAGAGAGAATATTCTGTGACAAGTCTTAAGACCGGGCTTCTGTATTTTTTATTTTTCTTTTGTTTTATAGTTTTATTTGTCATTTTTTATTTTATTTTATTTTTTGAACAGTGCACTGATTTTTGTTTGTGAATTTCTTTTCTTTAAGCAGATCTGCACGTCGGGAATTAAAAGTGCTACACGTCGTCAAGAAAATTGTTGCAAGTGAGTTTCTCCACATTAAAATGGGCTCTGGAGAAAGCCACTTATTTGGGACAATTAGAAAATGAGAGTCCCTGCCTAAAAAGGATTCAGCGAGGTAATCCGATCTAAAGTTCTTCTTTTTCTTTTTGAAATGACGTCATTTTGCTGAGAGTGGAAACTAAATGCGACAACAGGTTCCACTATCAGCAAAGAAAGAAAGAATGGATGAATGAATGAATGAATGAATGGAAATAAAAATGAACGGACCGACTGGTAAAAGCTGACAAGACTTGACCACGACTCAAGGTTAACCTCCACCTAGACAGGACAAAAGGGTGGATGAATTTATGTGTTTCTTTTTACAGGAGCAGAAAGATGACAGCAACATTCGAGGTTCCGTGATGATTTAACCCATAGGTGTCAAACTCTGGCCCGCGGGCCAATTTTGGACCGCAGCCTAATTACATTTGGCCCGCGAAGCCATACCAAATTATTATTAGAGCTGGCCTACTGGTATTATACAGCTAATATATATATTGTTTAGTATTAAGCTTTGCTTGTTCCATATTCAGTTTTTCAGCAAAACTTGTTTGAGTCCATAAGAAGAGATTCATTCTTAAATCTGGAGGAAGATTTTTTTTTTCAATAAATATTAATGTAAGCCCGCAACCTTGTTTAAGTTTTGAATTTTGGCCCACTGTGTATTTGAGTTTGACATCCCTGATTTAACCTTTTAAATGCCACTTTCTATGTTTGTGAATCTACCAGGGGTGTGTTATTCATGGGCTTGTGTTGCTCACAGAAGTTACTGTGAGAAAGTGTGTACACACCTGCGCAGCGCTAACATTTGCATTTTCTTTTCTACAGCATTACAGTTCTTCATGTGATTTGATGATGTGATTTCTAACAGAACAATTGGTGGATGTTTGTTTCTCTACTACAGGTTATGAGTTGGTGATGCTGTTACACTGTGTTTTTGGGAAAATGTGAAGGTTACTTTGACAATGTGAATAACATGTGAGAAATTTTCTGTGTTGAAAACTAGTGTCACTTCTTTCCACAGCTAGGGATGGCTAACTTTATGGTGTTTTTATGGCACCTCTGGAATGTGGATGGCCGACGCCTGCCCACCACACGATCCATGTGTGTTGCTAATGTTTGTTTTCTTTAAGAGTGTATGTGGAGGATTCAGCAGAAGCGGACAAGTGACATGAGAAAAACAAATAAGGGATGCAGTGTTTATGGAATAGTTGAAGATGGGCTATTGAGCTCATAGTGATAAAATGGGTGGAGTGACATTGTTTAAGGAAAGTCACAGATTAAATTGTGGAATAAATTGGGATGCTTCATGGTTTGGGACAAATTATGGTAATAATAGTGATTTAATGATGGGGAAAACCTGCACATGATACTTGTCTGTTATGCTGAGTACTTTATCACTCTCATGATCTATAGTTGGTTGCAAATGTGAAGTTTGATTTAACAGATTTGTCTTCCAGGTTACAGGCTCCAGGTGGAGCTGGGAGTTAAACAAGCTTAACATGTGACTGCTGATTAATGTTTTTACACAGGGTTACAGGTTGGAGTATGGCTGCTCCAAGTGGGAAACCCTGGAGATTGTTTTAGAGAGAATGTGCAACATTCTTGTGCATGTCTCATTGGGGAGTTGACACATGGCGAAAGCCGTGTGGCGAGAGGAGTGTCATTTTTGAATTTGTAGATGTCGTGAGGTGCCATGATGAGAGGGAGTGGCTGAGAGGATCATCCACAAGATGGGAGCTGAGGCCAGGAGAGAGGCTTCAGGAGGATCAGAGATCATCTTCAGCACAGCAGACATCACACAGAGAGCTGTGCTACTGAGCTTCCAGGAGATCAAGAGGAGACTTCCCACAGCAAGATTATAAATAAAATGAAAGATTCAATGTTGACGCTGAGGAAGACAACTAAGGTGTACGACGTGCTCTGCCTTAAACCTTCAGCAGCGTTGGAACATGAACTGTGGTTTGCAGTGTTGGGGAGTAACGGAATACATGTACCGCCGTTACGTATTTAAAATACAAAATATGAGTAACTGTATTCCGTTACAGTTACCGTTTAAAAAGGTGGTATTCAGAATACAGTTACTTTGTTGAAATAAATGGATTACACTGCGGTACTTTCCTGTTTCATTTTGTCGCGGGTCAGGACTGTTTGGGTTTTGTTTGACAGCTACGTTCTGTTGTTCCAGGCGGCAGGGTTACGGTTGCCGTGGTTACAGGGCGACGCTCTCTCTCTCTCTCTCTCTCTCTGCGACTGTGTGTTTCCTGGGTGAGAGAGCGCCTTTTCGTTGTTGTTGTTGTTGTGCTAAGCTAACAGGCAGAATGCTACAAGCATAGCTCTAAAGAATGTAGCATCATGGGCAGTGTAGTCCGTGTTGCAGGGAGAATGGACTGCCATACACGTTATGGGTCTGTGAGCGCGAGGAGGGAGAAAAAGGGGAGTGGAAAGGTACGAGTTGTCATCGAGGAAAAACGGGAGCTGGAAGCATGTAAATATAATAATAACCACTTCAGCCAAGAAGAGTGCCTGACGAGCCCAGTTGTAAGTAAGCTATTAAGACTCGACTGTACACCGTGTTCGTGTTTTCCTCCGAAAACAATAAGTTCCGTTGGAGTTGTCTTTCAATGCCTGTCTCTGTCTCTTGCAAGAAAAGTTGACCCACACAACAAAGTAAAGCTATTTTTCGGCTATGAGCCGACAGGGACCCCACCGTATTAGTCAGAGGTCCCTTTACTACAGTTCGGAGTCGCGGACCTTCAGTAATGGTAATAAATCACACAGCAATAGTACATTCACGTTGTTGTAAAAAGCATGATAATATATTAAGTAATCCAAAGTATTCAGAATACGTTACTGTCATTGAGTAACGTAACGGAATACGTTACAGAATACATTTTGGGGCATGTATTCTGTATTCTGTAATGGAATACATTTTAAAAGTAACCTTCCCAACACTGGTGGTTTGGAAGGGAGAGGGGTTTTATGACCTCTAGGGAGTTACCTACACCCATAGTGTTTTAACGGTCACGCACACACATCCACACGCACACTCACTCATGTGCACTCACACATACACACAGGTATGCGTACACAGTCACACACGAGCTCTCACATAGACACGTGGGAACGCGCACATGTAGGCATTCATGTACTCGTGCACATAGACACAGACGCAGAGTTTGCAGCACACTGTAGGGGGTTTTATGATGGGGTCGCTTCTATAAAGCTGGCTGTAACTAACAAAGGGGTGAAGATTTGGAGAGGGACACCGGCCTCGTCTTCCCTTCTAGAAGTGCATGCATAAATGAGGATAAATGAAGAAGAGTAAAGATAAATGAAGATGAGTAAATGAAGATGAGTAAAGATGAATAAAGATTTTGTGAAAATGACTACTGAGTCCGGTGCCATCTCTGGATGCTCGAGGAATAAAAGAACCGGGGTAAAACTGATTTCTCAACACTAACTAAGAGCAAAGGATCCAGAATTGTTGTGCTGGCCACTGAGCTTTACGTGTACTAAATGCGCCTGCTCCTTGTAGTTTCTATCTCTGACTTTGTCCTCTACTAGAGTTTGTGGTGTTTTATCTTCAATTGTTTAATAAAAACATGTATCGCTAATTCATAACGAAGAAAGCTTTGTAACTCTCGCCACTAGTGAAGACTGTCATTTCCACAACACTGCTTTCCCCCCATGGTCCGCAGCACTGTTGAAAAGGCTCTGAAGGTCCCTATGTAGGCATGTAAACCTGTGACAAAAAAAGTCACCAAACTCGGACAAACACAGACTGTTTTCCTTCGTGGTGATGAAGGAAAACACTGGGCATATAAATGGGCATTTATTTTTCCAGGACCTGAAGCTCAGTAAAGCACCTCTCCAGCAGCCAAACCCATCTGTTCTTTGATTGGATTGTTACATTTGTGATTGACATTAAATTAACCAATCAGCTAAAGGGGAGAAAAATCAGGTCAAAATTTGTGTGTGTAGTTTAAATCTGTTCTGTAGAGCTGCACAGCAGAGAAGTTAGTCTGATATGTTTTTTGTCTTCACTGTGAGTAAAAAGCTGATTTTCATGTTTTTTTGTTGTCAAAATGAAACCAAAATCTTTTACTAAGTAGCACAAAAGAAACGGCTACAAATAAAATTGAATTCTTTCATTGCCATGGATTCACAATATTTAATTTGGGAATTACAAGATAAACAAATAAAAAAACTGCTGCCACGAGTAAACACACCAGTAGTTTGAGAAAGGCTAACGTAACAGACGAGTCTGTCCTAAAATGAGGCCAAATTCACCTCTCTGAATCTCACATCTGACAGTGACTGTCTCACCGCTGTATATCTGAGTCCAGAATGGCTGCAGGGTCACAGTGGGCTTAACGGGAACCGTTCACATAAGAATGATCAAGTAAGGAGAAGAGAAACATAAAAACTCTGCTGTTTATAACATAAGAGTAGAGTGACTGCAAAACAGCTGATTCCCAGACAAACCATTTAAACATCAAAACAAAGTCACAACATAACAATTTCAAAGTGTAACACAACATTTTTTTTAAAGGTTAAAGTTTTTACTTTGCACAGTTATCACTTTTTTCTTAGAATCCAATCATCAGTTGACAGCAGATTAAGAAGATTAAGAAATTAAGAAATTATCATGTCAGAAACGTTTTCTAAAACTTCTGATGAGGTCATCATGTGAAACTGGTGCAGTTGCTGATTTGGGACATTGGAGTGTATATTGTATATATTATATAAGTGGAACCTGTAATGTAGCAGAACAGTCTCTAATAAAATGAGGTTATATTGTAGTCAAACCTGAAACGTCGAGAAGCTAATGTAAAAATGCTAAAAACAAAAGAAGTAATTGATCTGCAGTTAGAAAAACGCCACACGTGCAGCCATGAGGTCAAGATGGGACAGCCTGGGGTTATTACATTTGGATTTAATTTTTTCATCAGACTAACAAAATCTATTCCAGATGTCTCTCTGAGTTATTATTAATTATCTTTATAATGACACTAAATGATATTTTAAACTACTTTTGATTTTAAACACAAAAGAAACCTACAGTGCTTTTGAAAGACAAAGTGTTTGGTTGAGTTGATGAAACATTGTTCAGTACAAATTAAAATGTGTGAAATATGTCCAACTCACCTATTACTCTCAATGTGGTGCTATGACTCCACTCTGTCCAGGAAGAACTTCTTGTGGCCCGACAGCTGTATCCTCCACCATCAGATACAGTAAGTCTGCTGATTGTATATACGCTTGATGTTTCATTTATGTTTACCCAGCCTCGTGTCCATTCATACGTCCACTGAGCTCCTTCACCTCCCTGAATCTCACATCTGACAGTGACTGTCTCACCGCTGTATATCCCATTGTTGTAAATCTGAGTCCCAGATGGCTGCAGGGTCACAGTGGGCTCAGGAGGAGCTGTTCAAATAAAAATATCACATTAACAGACTTATAGAATATAAAATGGTATGTCATTAAAGCTGCCCTGGTTTTTGTTAATGGTAATCATACTGTATTTTGTATCTTGGTGACGATTTTACTTGAAAATCAAACATTAAAGAGATTTTATTGATTTAACGAAAATACCGTATACAGGTAATTTGATGATATTTAGAATCTACCAGCAGAGTGAATGAAAGCAAACGACACAAATAACCCTGAGATGAGGGAAACTGAGTTTTCTGTTCCATAAAGAGAGTTAATTTAAGTTTTCTCTCTTTGTGTAGACAGTTCTGTGTGTTTTGGTCTTAACATTGTGTTTATAAATCTGTGGAATAAATAAAACATCTATTCTCTATAGTAAAGTTGTTTCTGTGGCTGATTGTGACTCAGCGAAATTGGATGTCTTTTCATGTCGGGTCTTGGCACATTAGAGAGGACATAACATTAATATAGCTGAGTTCTTTACAGTCTGCAGTCATTCAGCTGTTTTTTCTAAAGCAAGTAAAGAGACTGTTTCAGTGATCTATGTGTGAAGAAATAAATAACTAGGGATGGGTACCGGTATCCGGTGCCATGACGGCACCGGTTCTGACATAAACAGCAGTAACCAGACCGAAATGCAGCGCACATCTTGGTGCTTCATTTCGGTGCTTTTTTTTCCTGAGATGTTTACACTTTAGATTCTAGCCAATCATTTTACGTTTCCGAGGATAGTAGGCGGGCCCAGGTACGTACATTCTTTTTTGAGCAGAGCTACAGATTAAAAATGCCCAAGGCGAAGCGGTCAAAAGTCTGGCTGTACTTCACAGCAAAAGATGCAAACTCAGCAGCCTGCAACAAGTGCTTTAAGCTGATACTGTGATACTGTCAAAGGAGGTAACACCTCAAATCCGATGAAACACCTGGCGACGCATAGCATTTTTTTAAAAGCCGAGAAATGCACCGTATTTGATAGATTGCTGCGAGACCTCACACCGTGCACATCTACTGCGGGTGTGGTGCCTGTTATCGGACCCGGAGTTAGCAACATCCCCCCAAAACCCGAAGAGGAGAGTCCTGGCCCCTAGCCCTGCCAGTGTAGCAGAAATGATGACGAATGACGATGGCAGCAGCAGCAGCCGTTCTTCTCTGCGTGAGTAGCTTAATGTTGTTTGTGTGTAATTTACGTTGAGTAGGCTAACCACGTTATTACATTAATGCATGTAAGGTGAACTAGCAAACACCGTCGTAGTTACATGCGGCTGTCTTCTTGTTTGATGGCAGATACTCCCTTCACCCTGGCCAAAAAGGCTAAAATGACCAAAGAAAAAGTGGGAAACAGCAAAACATGAGAGGTTTTTGGACAAAGTTTGTTTTTTTTCCGTTGATTAAGCACTGCTTCCAGCTAAGAGTGATACCATATATCCCCTATAGCTGCAGAAAAGGCTAACATTGTTATCTTTTTACAAAAGAAACAGCTGAACATGAGAGGTTTTATGGACAAATTTTGTGTTCTCTATTCTTTAAGCACCAGTTTGAGCACCGTTTAAGCACCGGCACCATTTCAAAAGTACCGTTTGGTACTGGTATCGGATAAAACCTAAACGATAATTATATATAAATATATAAATAACATGTAAATTAGTGTCTGTGTCTTTAAATGATCAACTAGATCTGATTTTGAATTATTTCCTGAAAAGATAAACACATGACTGCATTTGTTTTGTGATCAGGGGTCCGTTCTTCGTACCTCGCTAAGTAAGTTAGCTGGATTTGATTGTTGACGATTTCGCGTGATCTTGGATCGTTCGGTTCTCCGAAGCTCATCCGGGACTTGCTGTCATAGCAACAGATCCGTAAGCATAAACCTGCTTGGGAGCAGGCTTACTTTATGTAAACAGGATTAGATCGCGGCCACTCAGGTATGTCCGCTTCATTTATACGAAAGCAACAGCGATATTTTTTCCATCACTGTTTTTCCATAAATAAATATTATCAATGTAACTAAAGATAATGCAGTATTTGATTCTTTTATTGATTTCATACAGATACATACAGGTCATTTCCTAAAAAAGGGAAATGTACTATTAATCATTCTATTTCATGTATTTGATTATTTCAGATGTAATTCATATTTTAGAGTAGTAATAGTAAATTACTTCGTGTAATCAAGATGAGAGACCACGGCTATAAAAGCGAAGGTGGATTTGGGAAGTCTGTCGCAGCCATGTCCTGTCCGTTTACGCGAGCCACCCATTGCGGAAGGTGCAAGATTGATAAGGAGAGTTTTCAGAATTCAGCGTATATTGCGGAACAGACAGGATCCTTTAGCTCAGCGCGACAGTGTGCTCATAGAGAGATATCGATATTCCCGTGAGGGTATTATTCACTTAACCAACTTGTTGACGAGGGGGTGCAGGACCACCACCTGTCTTTTTTTGCTCTGCCCTTTTCTTGGTTGCTGTTATAAACAAACAAACAGATTATTTCAGGGTCTCTTTTCAAGAGACTAAAAGCAATATAAGTGATAAATATTACCATTCTGTAGAATATTCTTATATTTCACTTTTACTTGTTCCCATGTTCTAGTGGGTCCTGTTGTGGCTCTAATTTGAAAGAGGATATAATGTAATATAATATAATATGATATAATATAATATAATATAATATAATATGATATAATGTAATATAATATAATAAATTTACCCCTACCGCCTACTGGTGTTGGCCAGAGGGGCCGATGGCGCGATATGGCAGCCTGGCTTCTGTCAGTCTGCCCCAGGGCAGCTGTGGCTACAACCGTAGCTGCCTCCACCAGTGTGTGAATGTGAGAGTGACTGAATAGTGGTATTGTAAAGCGCTATGGGTGCCTTGAAAAGCGCTATATAAATCCAATCCATTATTATTATTATTATTAAATTACTTACGAGTTTAATTTGTCAGCAACTTTCTGCCAGCCCTCTCTCCTTGCTTTTGCAGCCTTTGCAGTGTTCCCTTGCGTTTTAATTAAACTCTGAAACTCCTGAAATCCCTCAATCAAGAGTTCTTGCTCTGCTGCCGAAAAATACTGAGCGCGCTCCTTCGACATTTTCGCCGACCAATCAAAGGGTTGCCGATCAATGTTTCTACTATCGATGCGTAGCCCCTGTTAAGCCACCCAGTGATCTCACATTACTTCATCCAGCTATACTAATCGTCAACAACAGGTGTGTTCGGAGAACCGGAATAGCGAGCTCAAAGTTGGCGCGATGATTTGATCTTGGATGTGTCATTTGATTTTGGATGTAGTAAGCGAGGTACGAAGAATGGACCCATGGTGATAAAAATGTAGGTTTGTTTTAATCCTGAATTCTTTTTTGTTGTTATTGTCTCAAAATTTCCCAGCAGAGAAGAAACTGAGTGTTCTGTGAACACATGCCCCTGTTTAACCCTGATGCACCCGCCAGGGGGAGAGCGGCGGGTCGGGGGATGCGGGTCCCCCGTGGAGGGAGGGAGGAGGTTGGGGTCGCGAGATCCCCCGAGGGGATGGGATGGGATGGGAGGGCGGGGTCGGGGGATGCGGGTCCCCCGCGGAGGGAGGGAGGAGGTTGGGGTCGCGAGATCCCCCGAGGGGATGGGATGGGAGGGAGAGAGAGAGAGAGGGAGGGAGAGGGAGGGAGAGAGGGAGGGAGAGACGTGAGTTTGACAGAGAATACACGTGCAAGCGTGGACAATAAAGTTGTGTAAAAGGTGGTCGAGAAACACCCCGGCGAAAGCACAGCGCGTTGCGCGGCGAGATGATAAGAGCGTGGATGGCGGGTACTAGGCGTGTCGGGGTTACAGGTTACAGAGGAGGTGTCCGGGCACGTGCTGTACAACAACAACAACAATGGCAACAACGGCAACAAGGTGCCAACGAGAAAGAAGAAGACGAAGAAGACAATGTAACGCACTAGACCGTGGGAGCCGAAGAGCACTAAGGTCGGTACAGGTGGATCGCAATCGCCGGCGGTGTCATCGTCGTCCTTCTCCTCCCGCTCACCATCACCGTTGCCGTCGCAATCACCATCATCATCACCATCGCCATCACCAGCGCGTTTGGCGTACGCGGGGTGGGCTACGGTCGCTCCGTTGTTGCGACCGGCCACGTTTCGCTATCGAGGGCTAGGGGTCGAGGAAGATCAAGAGCAGCAGCGGCAGCAGCGGCAGCAGCAGCAGCAACAACAAGAGGAGAACTCGGAGGAGGAGGAGGAGGAGGACTCTGAGGAGGAGGAAGAAGAAGAAGAGGAAGAGGCCGAGGAGTATAACGACTCGACAGCCCGAACGCTTGCAGAGGAGGAGCGCTGCTCGGAGGAGCAGGAGGGCGAAGACGACGAGGTAGCGGACCATGGGTTCCCGGGCGGTGTGCGCGGCCTACGCGATCACGGCCAAGAAATTCGGTTGCAATTATGCCAGGCTGATGGCTCGCAAGGCGAGCCAAAAGGCAGAGAAGGAGACGAAGACACAGAAGAAGAAGAAGAAGAAGAAGAAGCAAACAAAGAAGACGAAGAAGACGTCGACTGCAGGCGGGGGGTTTCGGAGCTTTGGCGGGAGGACGCCAGCTGTGCTTCAGGTGGCGTTGATGATCTTGGGCACGATCGCGGGCATTGCGATGTCAGTGAAACTCGCGACGCAGATGTAGCCGACGATTATTACGATGAAGAAGAAGACGAAGACTATGAAGACAAAGACTACGAAGAAGAAGAAGAAGAAGACGACAAAGAGGAGGAGGAAGAAGAAGAAGACGACGACAAAGAGGAGGAAGAAGAAGAAGACGACGACAAAGAGGAGGAGGAAGAAGAAGAAGAAGACGACGCCGACGAAGACGACAAAGAGGAGGAAGAAGACAACGACGACCTCGACCCGCGAGGACGAGGCCCCACCGAAGAGGCCGTGGCGGCGGCGCGAGACGAGGCCTCCTCGTTCATGGCCTACTTCCCGCCGGAGATAGAGGACTCGAGAGAGTGATATTATACCCCTTATGTCAAACTGAGTGATTTATGGCCCCCCTAATTGATTTATGACCCCCAATAAATTATTCACGAGCTCAGGAAGTAGGAAGTAATAAAGGAAGTAATAAAATATAATATTCATAAAAATATGATATTCATAAAAATATGATATTCATAAAAAAATATGATATTCATAAAAATATGATATTCATAGCTCATTGCTTTTCCCCCCTTAAAAACAACTAATTGATTATTTAGAAAGTTTCTTATATATCAAAATAGCATTCTTTTACTTTTTTTAAAGCCATTAAAAAGTTTTTTTACTTTTTATGCTCAAAAAACGCCATCTGGTGGCGGGTCAGTGTGTGTGCGCGCGCCCCCGCGCGCCCGAGGCTGTGTGTCTGGGCGCGCGCGCGCCCGTGTCTCCGCACCGTGCTCTCTCGGGCTCCGTGCTCATGTGTTTTAAAAATCTGTTAAACCATATTAAAATTGTTTAGTTAAACTTGTGCTTTTGTAACGTTCACTATGGCCACAAATACAGGCTGCATGCCTTCGGGCAAAACTTTATTTCGATTTATATGCATTTCTAGATTTAGAATAAAACTCATAGTCAGAAAAAAACTCTCGCGATCCCCTAACCCTAACCCTCCTTAGAAACATAAGCAGGGAAAACTCCTTAAAAAACCCTCCGCGTTTTCTCCAAAACCCTAGAATAACTTGTTAGGTACCCCCTCTATTCCCAAAACCTTATATTCGATAACAGGGAAAATCCTGAAAAAATCCTTAGTCTTTTTTCTCAAATTCAGCGCCCCGCGGCTCCCGTCATGCTCAGCCGAACAAAGCCAAAACTCCTTTAAAAAAAATTCTCCGCGATTTCTCCAAAACCCTAGAATAACTTGTTAGCTACCCTCTATTCCCAAAAGCCTTATAATCCAAAACAGGGGGAAAAGTCCTTAGTCTTTTTTCTTCAAAAACTTCCCCCTTACTAGCAACCTCTAAAATTCAACGCAGAGTCTAAGTTCTACCTCGCTCTTAATCTCTGATCCACAACTTCTTGTAGAGCACAATTTTTTCCTGCTTGTTCGCTCCCCGCTCAGCTCCCGAATGCGCTGCTTACCTTGTTCGAAATTTGCGCCGGATACCAACTCCGCCTCACTTCGCCCCGCTGCCAATCACATAACATTCGGGCGGCTCCCTTCGCACCCCGGTTAGCCAATCGGATACAGGTCCGATGGAGGAGAGATTCAGGCTCAGCACTGGTGGGCTTTGGGGCTATGCTTTCAGCCTCCCTGAGAGCGAAATCTATTTCTACCACCTAAAAGCGGGTGAAAGTTTTGGCCCGCTAACACCGCTGATCGCCTTTACTTTCTCTGATTGGGGTGTTTTGAGCCTCATCGCTACGCCCGAAGTGCAGAAGAGTCTGCGGGAAACGAGCTCGCAACAACCACGAACCAGGGATCAACAGCAACTTGCGTCTCTTTCCTTATCCGCATATCATTCGGTAAGTGTTAATCTTCCTCTCTAACTACATTTTTGCATTTTCCTTTTTACCATTCTGTCAATCCTTTCATTAAAAAAAAATATCACAATGGTTTGTAACACGTACAATACACCATCCGTCCATCCATTCGCTTCCGCTTATCCTTTTTTCAGGCTCGCGTGGTGCGCTGGAGCCTATCCCACGTACACTACACTTTAAAATATATATATAAGCTCGACTTTTAACTCCTGTAAAAGTTTATACATTACATGTCTACATCAGCTATCATGGCCTCATCAGGTATCTCATATCATCTTGTTATTGTTATGTTATGCTCCTTTGATATTTTGCTAGTTTGCGTGTTTTAAAACTCTTTTTGTTTTTGTTTATATTTTTAGACCCAGATGTGTTAACCTGATCCCTGCGAAACACCAGCTCTGCGTGGATTTTGACTGCGAGTGACCGGATGTTGTTTCCGGCCTGAGGTTGCCTGAAATGCCGTGAGGCTCGTTTGAAAGATTGCGCCCGAGACCAACTCCGCCTCCAAGGCATGCCTACCTTTAGCTGCCACCAGTGAGATATCAGAGCCGGGCTCCACATATCCAATCAGGAGCACGAGCAAGACAGCTTTTGCAGACTCTCCAGAAATATACAAGTCCTTACCAACTGCTCTGCAACCCAGTGTTTCTGGTCCCCTCACTAACATCGCTTTTTGAGATATTTTTTATGAACCACCAAAAAAGCAATTTTACCCCACAGTACAGAAGACTGCATCTGAGGGCAGCAGCGGGGACAAATGATTGTAATGAAGCGACGGACATTTCATGGCTGGTCTTGCATAATCGTGAGTTATTATGTCTTATGGTGAAAAGTACATAGTTTTGCAAGAGGCATACAAGCACTGTGGAAAAAGTAATCATAAAACTGTTTTTGTGAACACCCTACGTTATGCTTTAAAAAATGTGATACATGTAATGTGATCATCAAAAGAACATGATTTTTTTTAAAAAACTTTTATTCTTATGCTTTTAAAGTATGTCAGATTATCTTAAAACACTTATTTGTATGTTATAATGTTTTTCTTACACCATGTGTAATTTTTATAGACACCTTATTCATTGTATCAATGTGTAATTATGTATCTTTGATAAATAAATAAAATATTTAATCTTGTATTTGTGTACTTTCTGGTGATTCAATAAAAAATTAGTCACATATCGCTCTGATAAACACAGATGGCTGAAAGAAATGTTTGATGGAACAAAGGAAACAAGTGTCTTGCTGCTAAACTTTTAAGTCACCATGGTTTAAATGAGAAAGTCTGTATGTAAAACATGAAAAACTCCATATCAGTGATATCTACAAAGGTGTACTCATTTCTTTGTTATGGTACTTTACTGTTCCAATGAAACAAAAAGAAAATCTCATTTTTAAAGTACATTTTTCGGCCATCCTGAGCTATTTTCAGGGGCAAGAATGTTGATGTTAGACTGTGTTTTAAATCAGGTTGTGATCTTAAACTAACTATCACAGCACTGATTTTACTGATTTGAGTTGTAATCTCAATTAGAATCCCAAATTGGCTTTTCTCCAGTCAGTGTTTATTTAACTTGTTCTTTTGTGTAATTGCACATGGCCCAGCAAAGGACCCCTTAGTAAGCTGTACAGCATAAGTTTTCAATTCACTTTTGTCAGAAAACTTCACAGTATGAGAAGTTACAGCACAGTTTCTCCAAACGTGTGCTTCTTTTTCAGCCAGCGTGCTTTTAGAGCATCTACATTAGCTCATGTAGTAAAAGTACAATCAGTAAGTGTACTTTAACATTTGAGATTCCGAGTGACTCTTGCTTAGATCATGTGAACTATATCATGAACCTTTTTTTGTATAATGCATCAAACCTGTTCAAATCCGTTTATTTTCAATTTATTTGAACTAATCTAGAGACAAGCAACTCCTTTTTAGCTTCTGTTCTGCATTTACCTCTCACGCGTTAAACTAAATGTTAGTGTTCTCAGAGTTAACATGTCTCATGTTGCCATGTTGTATTTCTAATACCCAGCCTCAGTGTTCGCCCTGTTCACCCTCAAATCCAAACACCAATGATCTAGATATTCACAAAATTCATCAGGAGATTCTTTAGCTCTTAAGTTGTGTTGTTTTTATGTTTTACATTAAGAAAACTTCACATTTTTTATATTTTTAAACGAAAGTCACATGCAAGGATATTTTTCTTTAGTGATGTTGCTTCAGCAATCTCAAATACTAATTATTCTGGGAATTGTTATGGTCAAACTATGTGATTTTCCAAATGTGTGTGTGTGTGTGTGTGTGTGGAGTAAAATTACCTTCTTCTTATGATGTTGTCACCGTGAATCATTCAGGATTAACAACACAAATTGTATCGATAGCAGAAACAGTCTTATAACTTATAATTTGTAAAACTAGCGGTAACGTCTGAACGTTACCGCTAGTTTTACAAACGCAGTCTTCTTCAGGTCTGTTTATGTAGCTTTTATGAAACTGATTTTCCATAGTACAAGTAGAATTTAATTTTTCTTTGCTCTCCAGTATAAATGCAATAATTTGCACGCTTTTTACTGAAACTCTCACAATGCAACACTCAATGCTCAGAGCTTCATATATCAACAGCTCTGAAAATATCTTCTTTTTTTAAAGTAATGTAGGACAGGATCTCTCACTCTCTGTGTCTCAAAAAAACCCAACCAAGCTGGCAATCACCGCTAAACAAATGGAAGTAGTTTATGGCTTTTTTATCAGCTGCATTTCTTTCATTTATGTATTGATCCCATTGTTTATTGGTAATGCTTTTAGGTCACTGTTTTAGCATGTCTGCCTCACACTCCATTTAAACAGTTTGACAGATAGACAGTCATTGCTGACCCGTTACCAAGGTTACCAAGGTGCGTGTGTGGCCCGAAGTTTGTTATGCGATGGTTTTAAGCTCACTGGCTTTAACCCAGCTATTAAACTTTTCAGGCCAGTTCCTCCATTTGACCAAGAAATAAACCTGTCCCCTCTGTTTACGTTTTGAGAGAATTTTCTCTATGTGATAGAGCTTATCCTTGACAAGAGTGATTTTCTGCAGCTCATGCTCATAAAAACTACCGATAATTTCTTCCCCGTCATAATCTTTGATTTTATAAACGGGAGGATCTCTAGGTATGCATTGGTCAATATCAAATACCTCGCTTGTGAATGTTTGCTCATACCGCTTATCAAACACACCTCTGACTTTAGAGAGCCTAACGTGATCTCCCTTTTTAAATTTCATGGGCTTTTTTCTACAGCGAGAAGAAGTGCCATACAGGTTTTGAAATACTAAGGCTGTGTTGTCTGAATTTACTTGATTCGGGGTCATTTTTATGGAACGATGGTAACTACTGTTATAGCTGTCTAATAAATCTTGTAACACATCGATATATCTACGTGTATTTGCAGCAGTGAAATATCTATACATTTTACTTTTAAGAGTTCTATTAAACCTTTCACAAACTGATGCTTTTAGATCGCTCCCTGTAGCAAAATGATTTATACCATACTTTTTCATTAAAGATTGAAAACTGGAATTAAAAAATTCCTTACCGCTATCTGTTTGGAGTTTTTGTGGGATTTGGCCATGTTTCAAGACAGATTCAAATGCCTTAGTGACTTGAACGCCTGTTTTGTTTTTCAAGATTCTTGCATAAGCTTTTTTAGAGAAAACATCTATAACTGTAAGTAAATATTGATAGCCATCATTATGCTCGGCTAACGCTCTCATATCACAAAGGTCTGCTTGGTATTGATTAAGAGGTCTGGGGACAAACACATGGTTTCTCGGAAAGCGCAGGCGTGCAGCTCGGTGTAAGGTGTAAGCGTCTTGTCCAGAGAGGAATTTCTGTGCTGTTTGCGCGTTAATCTTTGTACCAGTTTCATCCTGTATGCTTTTAATCAATTTTTCCACACTGCAAAAGCTACCAGGGTGAGCTGGGTCATAATATGCACGTTTCAATAGATTCTGCTCTGCCATGTGTGATCTTTCAAGTTATGTTTAACTATGGTTTTATTTCATTATGAGCGGCTAGTTTTATGTCATGTAACGAGTTTTGCAAATATATTTTTTATTTGATATAATTAATAACATTATAGTTTGTTTCTTTTCTAGTGAAATAAAAAATAATTAGTTTGATTTACTGCAATGCTTTTCCAAGAAAGTTTTATTTGATGTAACGGTTTTCCACAAACTATTTAATCTGATGTGATGAAAGCAATAGATTTGAATGGGTGCGAAACAAATAACAAGATTGATTGTTGCAATGCTTTTCCAAAAAGTTTTATTTCAGGTAATGGTTTTCAACAAACTATTTAATCTGATGTAATGAACAAAACAATAAACATGAACAAGAAAAGTTCTAAAAACTAACAGAGAAAAACATTTAAAAGTAAAAAACAAGAAAAATAAAACATGTTAAGAAAAATAAATGGTAATAGAGGGAGAGAAGAAAACACGATTACTAGGGGAGCCAAAGGGAGTATTTGTCATATAGTACTTTATCAATTATGGTCCGGGTAACTTCTGTAATGCTTGAGTCAATTTCTAACAGTGCGGTCTCTATATCACGGGCATCTCGGAGTTCAAAGAGATATGCTTGGGCCACACCTCTGACTTGAGCCGCTGGTGGTGAAAAACCCTCTAACCGCAAAATTTGTAATAATGTGTTGGTGAAATGTCCATTCCATAATCTTCTGCAGAGTTCATCATAGTACTTGAAAAAGTAATATTTTTCCAGTGGGAAAAGACATGAATGTCGTCTTTGTGAGGGATGTGACACCTCACATCCTTGACAGACATCTTGTCTGTGTTTCTGGAGCAAGGAGTTAACGAGGTACTTTACAGTCAATTTTATAAGTTCAAAAACAGCAGTAGGGAGTAGAGTCGCGGCCTCATCGTTGTCCGCGGGCGAAGGCTCGTTGTCTTCAGACTCTCGGAAAAGAGCCCGGCACACAGGGTCGCCCATGGCCCACAGCGATGCACCGGAGATTGCGGTGCTTGAGGGGCTCTGCTCCGGTGATTGCCACCCGAAAGCCGCTAGTTGTGGATGGCTGGGCGAGTTCCATCCTTGAGGTGATGAGGGCGGGGGTGGAGGCATAGCGGCCGGAGACGCTGAGGCCTGATGCGGGCTCTCGATCAGCGGACTGGATGGCGGAGTAGCCAGATCGATTGGCGGAGTGGGTGGCGGTGTAGCGAGATCCATTGGCAGGCTGGGTGGTGGTGTAGAAGCAGCTGATGGTCGGAGGGATGATGGAGATAGAGAGCTGAGGGGTCCAAAGCTGTGGTTAGTCATGGTTGTTTTAAGTTGTGGATGAGAGAGCGATTGCGGTTTTTAAGGGTTAGGGTTAGGAGAAGGCGGGGTAAGGGGGGACCGGAAGTGGGGGTGGGGGTATGTTGACCGTGGCGGGTTATTTCCAACCATCACCAGCTCAGTTGTACTTTTACTCATTTTGAACAGGTTTAAGATTGTCGCATTGTTCTCGGCCATCATGTTGAGCCAGTGCTGAGTCGGAATCCGAAGCAGTGTGCTGAAAACCCCGGACTGGGTGTTTGTAAGGTCGATCACAAAATCATCTGTGCAAGCTTGCTCGCATGTTTGTCGACTAACTCTACATACCCATCTGCAAAATGGAGTGCTCTTGGTCTCCCACTGGGTGTATGTGACGGTTTTGCTCACCGTGTTTTCAGTCCGGAGTCGTTTGTGTTCTTGGGTGAATGGGGGGAACGAGTATTCCTCTTTGAAAACCCGATGTGTCTGTGTTTGCTGGTCTCTGGTTCGCGGTTGCTGAGAGCTGGTTTCCCACACGCTTCTCTCTATTTCAGGGGTGGTAATGAGTGTAATAACCGCCCAGTCAGAGCTAGTAAAAGCGATCCGCGGTGTTAGCGGACCAAAACTTTCACCGGCTTTGAGCTGATAGAAAAAGATTTCACTCTCTGGTAGGCTGAAGGCATAACCCCAAAACCCGCCATTGTTGAGGCTGAATCTTTGCTCCAAACGGTTGGCCGCTGCTGTTGGCTGCACTCTGCAGAGATGTAGTCTTCTGAGTTCAGACGCCGTGGCGGAAGCTCTGTAGCAGTTTACAGGAGTTTGAGAAAGCACCGTTAGGTTGGTAGGTCTCACGGCCATGTTTCTTTGTGAAAAAAGAGAAAACTTGCTTGTTTTTTCTGAGAGAGAAAAAAACAGTTAAATTTAAGCTGAAATGTTAGATTATTTATCCTGAATGCCAGTAAGTGAATAAACCTATGGCTGAGAAGGTAAATCGAGCCTGGAGCGGATTGGCTAACCGGGGTGCAAAGGGAGCGGTGCAAGGGTTATGTGATTGGCAGCGGGGCGCAGTGAGGCGGAGTTGGTCTAAGGGGGGAATTTTCAAACGAGGTAAGCAGCGCATTGGGGAGCAGAGCTGGGAGCGAACAAGCAGGAAAAAATTGTGCTCTGCAAGAAGTTGTGGATCGGAGATTAAGAGCGAGGTAGAACTTAGAGTGTGGGTTGAATTTTAGAGCTTGCTAGTAAGAGGGAAGTTTTTGAAGAAAAAAGAGTAAGGATTTTTTCAGGATTTTCCCTGTTATCGAATATAAGGTTTTGGGAATAGAGGGTTAGCTAACAAGTTATTCTAGGGTTTTGGAGAAATCGCGGAGAATTTTTTTAAAAGGAGTTTTGGCTTTGTTTGGCTGAGCATGAAGGGAGCCGCAGGGCGCTGAATTTGAGAAAAAAGACTAAGGATTTTTTCAGGATTTCCCCTGTTATCGAATATAAGGTTTTGGGAATAGAGGGGGTACCCTAACAAGTTATTGTAGGGTTTTGGAGAAAACGCGGAGGGTTTTTTAAGGAGTTTTCCCTGCTTATGTTTCTAAGGATTAGGTTAAGGGGGGATGCGGGGATCGCGAAATTTTTTTTTTCTGAGTATGAGTTTTATTCTAAATCTACAAATGCATATAAATCGAAATAAAGTTTTCCCCCAAGGCATGCAGCATGTGTTTGTGGCCATACTGAACGTTACAAAAGCACAAGTTTAACTAAACAATTTTAATATGGTTTAATAGATTTTTAAACACATGAGCACGGAGCCCGAGAGAGCACGGTCCGGAGGCTGTGGAGGGAAATTCACCCCGACTGGATGGCGGGCAAGCTCAACAAGCGAAGGCTCTTCCTCGAGCGACTGGGCAAAGTGCTCGCGCGCCCCATGCTCGAAGCCAGGGCGTTAGCGCGAGGAGGAGGCAGAGGAGGAGGAGGAGGGGGAGGCAGAGTCACAGCCCGAGGCACTACCACCAAGGCCGACGGTGCCGACGCCGATGATCGTACTACTCGTGCCGCCTCTAATGCTACGCCACGCGACTCCTCTCCGGTCAAGAGGCGAAGGTGCCGCGTGTGTCCCAGGAGCAAAGACGTCAAGACCAAGATCCTGTGCCACGAGTGCCGAGTGCACGTGTGTACACACTGCGCCATCATGTACTGTCCCAACTTCGCTGCTTCTTCCCGCACCGCCGCTCCCCAGACGCCACTGACGCCGTAATAACACAAGCGCCCCACGGGGGTCCTAGCGACCCCCCCACCCTATCATCGTCGTCGTCATTATCATTGTCATTGTCGTCATCATCATCATCATCATCATAACACATATATGCCCCAAAGGGGGGGTCCTAGCGACCCCCACCCTAATCACCATAACACACATATGCCCCGAGGGGGTCCTAGCGACCCCCACCCTATCATCATCATCGTCATCATCATCATCATCATCATCACATATGCCCCGTGGGGGTCCTAGCGACCCCAAACCTATCATCATCATCATCATCATCATCATCACATATGCCCCGTGGGGGTCCTAGCGACCCCAACCCTATCATCATCATCGTCATCATCATCATCATCACATATGCCCGAAGGGGGGTCCTAGCGACCCCCACCCTAATCACCATAATACACATATGCCCCGAGGGGGTCCTAGCAACCCCCACCCTATCATCATCGTCGTCATCATCATCGTCATCATCATCATCACATATGCCCCGTGGGGGTCCTACCGACCCCAACCCTATCATCATCATCGTCATCATCATCATCATCACATATGCCCCGTGGGGGTCCTAGCGACCCCACCCTAATCACCATAACACACATATGCCCCAAGGGGGTCCTACCGACCCCAACCCTATCATCATCATCATCATCATCATCATCATCATCATCATCACATATGCCCCGAGGGGGTCCTAGCGACCCCCACCCTAATCATCTTATAACACACATATACCCCCCCCCCCCCCAGGGGGGTTACCAAGACCCCCCCATCACCACCACCACCATCATTAATACCATCCTAATAACAACACACACGCCCCTCGGGGGGTCACCACGACCCACGCCCCGAGAACAGGCGGGCACACAAGGGTTAACAGTGGCATGTGTTCAGCCAATGAGATTCAATGACAACATTTAAAGTTTTTGAGTTTAGCTGATATTCTGTTTTATAACAGGATGGAAACTCTGTGTTTGCAGCCACAGACAAGAAGAAACTGGGACAGTTACATTTGCATTTATTTTTTTCATGTTACAAACACAATGCGGGTTTTTTTCTATTCCAGATGTTTCACTGTGAGTGATTTCTGAATATTTTTATAATGGCATTGAAAGCTGTTGTACACAACTTTAGGTACCAAACTAAAAAAGAAACCTACAGTGTCTTTGAAAGTATTTTGCTGTGTTTTATAAATTATATGAATGAAATATGTCCAACTTACGTAAAACAGTCAATGTGATAATATCACTCCACTCTGTCCAGGAAGAGCTTCTTCTTCCCCGGCAGCTGTATCCTCCACCATCAGACTCAGTAACTCTGTTGATTCTGTATTCATTTGATGTTGTAGGTGTGTTTATCTTGGCTGGACTCCATTCATACGTCCACTGCGCTCCATCTCCCTTAATCTCACATCTGACAGTGACTGTCTCACCGCTGTATATCTGAGTCCATGATGGCTGCAGGGTCACAGTGGGCTTAGGAGGAGCTGCTCAAATAAAAATATCCCATTAACAGACTTAGAGAATATAAAATGGTGGTGACTATTTTACTTGAAAATTAAACATTAATGGGAACTGTTCACAAAACAAGTTAGTATAAGAAGCATAAAAATTCACGACAAGAAATCCAGCTGTTGTTTAACTACAAACAAATTCGGTTGTTAAAATATCATCTAATCATTAAAAGATAATGATTAGTGCAAAAACATTCATTAGATAGATTTATGCTAATGTACAGTTAGCACATGAAGCTCATTTTGATACAAGGCCTTGGGAAACAGAGATGCTGATGGTGTCACAGCATCTCTGGTGGAAATAAAAAAATATATAATATAATATAATATAATAATTTGGCTTAAAAATCAACAATAAAAAGTTTTGTTTTCATAAAGGATGTATTGAGCCTTATAATTACTAATTTGACGCATTTAGTTTTCTAAGTACTGATTTGAACAGCGTCTATACTTGGAGCTCCAAATATAGATCAGATCAGTATTGCATTGACATATTTTACTTTGGTATTTCTTTTAATGTTTTATCCGTATGTGTAGCTTTGGATGGGGATTTTGAGAACTCCAAGAGTTAATACAAAAAAGGACACTAAGGTAGTCAGCAAACATGCTAATATAAGTGACATAATCTGTACTACATACACTCCTGCTGCAATCAGCTGTACCTGAGGTTGGTTGCTCTTCATGAGGATCTTGTGAATCATAACGGTGATCTGTGAGGATGGACAGATAAACACACATGAAAAGGAAATCAGTGAGTTTCAAGGCAACAAATTCTAGTAACTATAACGTTTGTGTAGCAGCTGAGTGAAACATGGTTGCACTCTTGATATGATCATTTTAATATTTTAACCAATAAATTCTGTGGAGTGTGAGCTGTATGATATAAAATATTTTGTCCCTCACGTTATTCCTGAAATATAGTTTGTTTTAAGTTTGTTATATGACGGGTCACATTTATTCAACTGTAAGTAATTGCATCTACAGTATCGCTCAGTAAAATACACTTCTTCCTGGTCTGCTTGAGTCAAAGTCTGCCATCTAGTGGTTAAATAGCGGAAGTGCCAAGTAATGGCTAGATAATGTCTGCGATAGTTCTGAATCTGTTGCTCTTGAGATAGGATAAAGTGTAAGTTTGGGCAGATGATGGATTGTTTCAACATATTGGTGCTCTGTCCTTCATGTCATGTCAGCATGTGGTTTCCCAAACATTACTTGACAGGCTTTGGTAATGTTATGATCTTACGTTGGTCATGTGACATCTGTGCATCTACACTGAGATTAAATGTACCTGTTCTGTTTTGTTATTACAGTTTAAAAGAATGAAAGTAGGACAAATGGTACGTCAGTAAAAGCTCTGAAGAACGCCACAGTCTCCACATGGAGCGCTTACTGAATCCATTTATGTTTAACTGCAAAGGCTGAATAGAAGCATTGAGTCTGTGCAGAAGATAACATGTAAACACAGGGAGGATATTATTGTAGGAGATAACAGCTACATATATAAAGTGGAAGAAAATAATCATTTCTTACCTTCAGCATTTTCACAGATGACTGTACTGAGCACTAAAATAATGAATAAAACCTCATCAGACATTATACAACTGACAAAATCAAATACAATATAAAGTAAAACTTTTTTAAGATACATTTCCAGATGAACAGTAATCACCACATTTCTGTGCTTCTGTTTGTCAAACAGGCTCAAACATAATAACTCAAACTGTTGTAACACAGTGTGTAACTATAAGTGATGCAAAAAGCAGCAGCGTATCAAACATTTAACCCTTAGATGCACACGTGGGGTCAAAAATGACCCCATGGGTTGTTTTTCTTCAAAATCTTTAAAATGCAAAGTTGTAATATATTCATATTCCAGGTATTCCTCATAAAATATGTTTTTAACATGAGGCCATTTGCATTTTATTTATTTTTTCATTCATTTGTAAAAAATGCAGTTTTTGTATCACTACCCCACTCTTCCACAAGTGGGGTCAAAAATGACCCCAAGCAGTTCCTATGGAATCTTCTATGGAACTTTCATTCTTAGCAACTCTGACTGTCCCACTTACACTTCTGATGGATCAAGAATTAATTTTTACACAGTAACATACATGATTTATAGTCAGGGCTGCACATAAGTGGTCCGCAGGTGTGCATTCGCTGTCAATTCCCGGAAATTCAGAGAATACGTGCCTCTTTTGTGGTGGAGGAACACCAAAGTAATTGCTTACGGAGCTTGCTTTTTCGACATCTTTAAGAGTTCTGAACAAATGTCTGTCCTCCTCCAGAACATCTAATGTACACAAACGAGCGTCCCAACTTCTTATCTGGTGCGCGTCTTTTATTTTGACAGCAAATGTGCACCTGCGGACCATTTATATGCAGCCCAGTTTATAGTTTCCTGTGCATTTCAAACATTGTCCTTTCTGATTTTTTTTTTAATATTTAAAGTAACATGGCTGCTATGAGGCCAGCTGTGGACCTTGCCCTACAAATGATCCAGGACGGATGGGATGAAGAGCCCATCGGAGGCACTGACTCAGAATCTGACATCTCAGATATAGAGGACCCAGACTATTGTCCCCCCCCCCCCCCACTGAACAAGGCCAGTCAGCCACAGAGGAGTCCTCTGATGAGTCCTCTGAAGAGGAAATAAATATTTAGTCTAACAGAATGAGCCCATCTTACTGCTCTAGCCACAATATTCTGAATTAGTCGGCCAGGGCTTGCACCGGGGTTTAGTACTGTCTCCCCAATAGATGCATGGAAGATGTTCATGTCTGATAATATAATAGAAGAGGTGCTGACATGCACAAACATGGAGGCACGAAGAGTAGCCACAGACAGGGGAAAAGAGTGGGAAAATGTAATCAAACAAAAGCTCCTGGCTGGTCATTTGATTGACCATTCTTGCAGGAAGTGAGAAGAACTGGGATGTACCAGTCGGTGTGTTTTTTGGGAGTCCTCTGCATAACCCATGGTACAAGGCCACTATGTCAATTCAAAGATTTAAAGATATTCGCAGTTTCTTGCACTTTGATGACAAGAGGACCAGAGCCTATGGACTGAAAACAAACCACATGGCAGCTTTCCGCTACATATGGGGCCTGTTCCTGGTCAACTGCAGGCAGAAATTCATCCTCAGTGATTGTGTTACAGTGGATGAACAACTTGTGCCTTTCAGAGGGAAGACCCAGCTTTTGCAGTATATGCAGAGCAAGCATACAAAAGTGATACAAGTGATACAAAAACTGCAATTTCTTAAAATTAATAAAAAAATAAATAAAAATGCAAAGGGCCTCATGTCACAATCATGTTTTATGAAGAAGAAAGTGTACTTTATTGGTCCCCGTGGGGAAAATCCCTCTCTGCATTTAACCCATTCACTCAGTGAAGCAGTGGGCAGCCATTGGGCACCCGGGGAGCAGTGTGTAGGGACGGTACCTTGCTCAGGGGTACCTCAGGGTAGCTGTTCAGGGGAATCGAACCCCCGACCTTCCGATCATGGGGCCGCCACTCTACCTACTGAGCTATCCCTGCCGTGAGGAATACCTCAAATATGAAAATATTACAACTCTTCGTTTTAAAGATTTTGAAGAATAATAACTGAGTTTATAGCAAAATGCATTGTTTCTATTTGGGGTCATTTTTGACCCCACTCGTGGAAGAGTGTAGGTACTGGTAGGTTGTGTATCCAAGGGTTAAACACTTAAAGAATCACAAGTCTGCTTTGTTCCAGCTATCAGGTAAACAGGTTAAAGCAGTGACTCACTGTAATTCTCACAGATCAGAAACATTTGCATTAATCGCTGCCATTCAAACAATGTCAGACGTGTACTTACAGAAAAAGCCCATCATGCAGAGCAAAGAGTGCCCCATCGTCACATCCAGCCTGCTGCACTCTGATCCACAAACAGTTTTAGTTTGCAGAAAAGAGAGAAGCTGTGTTTAACATAGATACAAAAATAGTTTTTTTGTGAAGTTTGTTCTTCTGATTGGTCTCTCTGTGCTTCCTGCCGTTACACACAAAACTCAAACAGCTCCTGTAGCTTTGACCACAGCAGTTGGTTGACATATTTATATTTCCTGTCCACTGCAAACAAACAGAAGTTTGTTTCTTCTGTTGTGTTGTTTCCTTTCTCTATAAAATGCAAAGCTGTTGTGTTGCTTCATGTTTTGCCCTTTTGGGGGATTTGGGGGGTAATATCCACTAATATTTGTCTCCTGGCAGGTCTCTGCAGACTGGGAGTCACTGAGAGTGAATATAGCAACCAGCTTTTCTACTTTGGTGCCTGTATTTTCTGTCTTTTTAAATCATTTTTTCTCCTTTTGATTGTTTAACAGTGGAATTAAATTAAATTCTTACTTTAGGCTGCATTAAAATGTCTTTATTTTATTTGACTCTTAGCTGAAACATCATCATGCAGTAATATAGTGAAAAAGGCTCCTTTGACCTCAGACCTGTGAAAGTTTTGTGGTTAAATTCTGGTTTTAAGTTTGGTGGAGACCCAAATGAAATGACTCAGTTTGTGACTGAAGTGAGACTAAAGACCTTTATGTTTTACCAACTAAAGTAACAAATAAATTCAGAGATAAATGTATTATGTGTTGTCATTTCAAAGTAAAGCAGGAACTCATTTATTCTGCAGACTGTTCTTTGTCTTGCTTTGACATGTATGTGCAGATGCACACTGACCTCAGCCTCTGACTACATGTAAACACAATAAAATAAAACAAACTGATGATGTGAAATAATGATTGAAACACTGTAATAATGATGTTTGTGTTGAACACCACATGTTACCAACCAAGATCATGTGATTGTGTTCAGAGTCAGTTCAAAAAGCAGACCTATATCCAGAGCAGGACTCAGAGTACCAAACAAAGGTGACCTTTATTATGAAGCTGATAGTTTCAGGCCTCGATGGTAACAAATGAAAAAAACTGAGTTACAGATAACTGATCACAGGCACACAGAGACTTACCTGTGGGTCATCACAAAAATGTCAACTTACACCCTCCAGTCAACCTAAATAAATAACTGAGACTTAAACACTGTGTGATTCTATAGGTGTCAAGCTCTCTGACCAAGTGATTCAGTTATGTGTAGACTAATATATCAGAAGATACTGTGGTGTATTACCTGTTGTTTTTAGTTTTACTATGGATTGCAGGGATTTATTAAAATAATAACAATAATAATGGTTTGGCAAGACTTTTACCTTTATTTTTACTCATGTTGCCATAGTAACTTTAACCTTCTAAGACATGAACTCTATTTTACATTTCTCGTTGCTATTTGGGCTGATTGAGACCTGACAAATGTAAAAACTACATGATTTTGGATTTCGGATGTTTGTTTGTCCTTGTATATTATGTGCATGTGATCATAGACCTGGGCCCTGTCCTCAGCTTGTGACGGGTCCCTGGTCTCTGGGAGGGTCGGCTGCTCGTTGCTTCTGGTTCTCAGAGGCTCTCCTCATGGGGTCTCTGTCTTCCTTCTGCTCTCTTTCAGGTGCTGTTGTTTTGTGTATCATTACCTCTTTTTTTCTTTTTCTCTCTCTTTCCTTCTCTTTCTTTCTTCTAATTTCTTCTTCCTAATCTGGACCTCCCCACCTGTCAGCTCTGGCACTGTTACAGTAAAGATGTTTAATCTTTTTTTTCTTTTACTTTAATACCTGCAAATAGTTAATGTAGCAGTTAAAGCACAGTTTCTATAGTAAATGTTCTTCCTCATTTTAACTCTGCAGGCTGATGAAGAAAACAACAAAAGATCATTGAGGTTTGTTTCAGTGCAGAGATGGTGCAGATAAGACTGCAGCTCTGTGTGAACTTGCAGTTAAACAATTAAGAATGATTACACAATATTTTCCATCATTCACGTCTTTTTGAGAAGTGATCCTTCCTGTCACAGTCTGATCTACAGGTCAGAATTTAACTACTTTGTGCATATGTTCATGGTCTCAATCATTAAAGTTTTACATCTTACTGACATGTTAATATTCTAAAGTATTGTCCTCATCAGGGTATGAAGAGGACAATAAAGTGCAGTGTGCTTTAGGACCTTATGTTTGCTGGATACTGATGGCTTAAAATCAGACACTGCTACACAAAACACTGTTGGCTCAAACCACAGGCTGCATTTCCTCTTTTGTATGTGGCCGAGATGAAAATGAGACCTTTCAGTGCATTAAAATAAACCTGTGTCAGAACAGACAGTAACCACTAACAACAACTTTACACACATGTTGGCACTGAAGCTGCCACCATGTGTGTCGGCATTATTCTGTACTGTCATGTTTGCAGTTTGATCTTAATGTCTTTAAATTTAATACACAAACAGATGTCATGGTCCTCCAGTTCTCTCTGACTTCCTGTCAGTGCTTGGTGTTGTTCCTCTATCTCTCTCCTGCTGTCCTCTCCACCTGGATGGTGCACCATTCCGGGTTCCTGCCTTTGGCCAACAGCACCTGCTGCTCATCATCCTTGTAAGATTGGCCACTACTCAAGGTGGTGGCTGAGCTGTAGTCTTTGCTGGATTGTTGTACTTACCTTAGTTAGTGTAACCATGGTTCTCACATCTCCAAAAAGTTGATTCTGTTCATCTGGACGTAGTGTTTTGTGGGAGAAACGTTTCGTCACTCATCCAAGTGACTTCTTCAGTCTCAGCTGACTGCAGGTTTCCCCAATCTTATAAACAGTACATTTGCATAATGATTGAAACCAGCCCACTGAAGGAACAATGGGCTGGGAGGTCAGTTCCTTAATCTTACTTATGCAAATCCTCATGACCATTGACCACTGACCAAAACCCACTGATCAAAGACCATTGATCAATGGCCATGAGTACCATTCACAGAGAGTTGGGGAATGTCTGCAATCAAAGCATTGTAAGATGGCGAAAGATGTACCCTTAGGCCCCCTCCTCGATTCAGAGATGGTCTTTCCCTTTTCACGCAAATGGCCTTCTTGACTCCGCGCTCAAACCAGCGTTCCTCCCTGTCCAAGATGTGTACATCCTTATCCTTGAAAGAGTGTCCACTGGCCTGTAGGTGTAAATAGACTGCAGAGTCCAGGCCTGACGAGGTAGCTCTTCTGTGTTGTGCCATCTGCTTCGCCAGAGGTTGTTTGGTTTCCCCGATGTATAAATCCTGGCAATCCTCCTGGCACTTAACAGCATACACTATGTTACTCTATTTGTGTCAGGGGACCCGATCCTTGGGGTGGACCCTTTCCAGCTTTGACAAAGTGACAAAAGATAACCACATTTACTCAGGGTCTTCTTGATGTGCTGTTCTTCTGCTTCCCTGGCCACTGTGTCAGTGGGGATGGTGTTCGCTCTGTGTTGTAGCATGCTGATGACACACAATTTATGCTCCAGTGGATGATGAGAGTCATTGGGTGACAGCCTCAGCCTACGGGTATGGTAGGACAACTCATAGTCCTCCAAATGTCCAGGGATTCAATGGATCCTGCTAGGACGGGGACTTCGTGCATCATCCTGATCTCTGGATGCAGCCATGTCATGCAGGTGCAGCACATCCGACTCGAAGGACCACTTTGTACAGAATGGTGTACGTCAGTTTAATGCTGGGTGGTCCTGCAATAGTAACTATCCTCGGTCAGAAGGAGAGGGTGACATCCAGGGATTAGATTACCACAGGGGGAGTTCATTGGCGGTCAGATGGATGGTACAGGGAGGTATGGCATACAGTAGGAGGATGTGGAGGGGTGATATGGTGTGGTTTCTATGATTAAGAACATGGTATACATTACAACATGAATACAGATTAAAGAAAACTGGCAACAAATTCCTCCACTACAAATCAGTCTGATACCACTTCTTACAGTGTTCACATTTACTAAGGCACTGCCCAAAAGGCACCACAAGAGGGCACTCCAACACAAGAGATGACCTATTTACACTGATGCTCTTAGTAAACAGTCAGCCCCCTACTTAGCCACTACGTAATACAGTGATATTACAGTATACAAATTCACATAAGTTGGCAGAGGGAACAAACAAAGCTGTAACAAGCCCAAACAATCAAATAACTGGGCTGCCATAGCTATCGCTAACTAGCACATATGCTAAAGGTAACTAAAACCAATACACACAAGTAGCAGTGTAGACATCTTAAGCATGGAACATTAACTCACGTTTATGTGACGCACACCATTCCCAACAAATACTGGATGGGCTATTTGCTTCCCTTCCCAGCAGCTCTCTCCTCAATCGTTAATCCAGGAACAAACGAAGACCATCACGCTCAGAAGTCCCATGAATCCCATCACTGCCCAAAGGCTGCTGGGTAATGTAGTTCACCCTAACACAGGCTTTTCTACAGTAGGTTTATGGTACACATCTGTTAATAGAAAATTGTATTTAGTAGTCAGTATAATCTTTTAGTGATATAAGTTTGCATATGGTAGAATACTGCATGTAGTTATTTGTATTAGGAAATATTCAACCATGTATACTTAGAGGCATATAATTAATTGTGTGTGATCTTTAACAGGCTGCAAAGGCTTGGTGTGTATTCCACACTAGGATGCACACCCACATCCTGGGAGCACGAGAAAGGTCGTACTTTCTCTTATTGTTTTATGGTAGGATTAACGTAGCTACGTTTGTTTTAGTCTAAGTGCTCTTTGTTTAGATGAACTGCAGGACTTCCTCACTGTGTTATCTAGGGTGAGGGGGAGGCTACCCTCTTCCTGACCAAGGATGTTTGACCCTTTGATCAGCAGTAACACACACACACACACACACACACACACACACACACACACACACACACACACACACGTTCAATGGAGTATAAAATAAAGACCAGGGCAGTTCCTCGCTGGAGTCTCTCAGTAGGGAGCTGCCCTTGCTAGCAAGAACTCTGTGTGTTTCTCTTCTCTGAGTCTTTACTGAAGAAGTGTTTTAGAATATTTTCCCTAACATTTATTTGGTCCTTCGTAGCCGGATCAGAATATATCAGAACTGTTATCTGTGACTCTGTCCCAGGATCCAGCACTGATTCCTGACGCCGTGGGGAGCCGGCACCGAAGCCTGTGCACAGCCCTCTTAGACGAGGAGAGAGTTCCAGAGCGTGAATTCGAGTCTGGGCCGGTGACCAGGTCCACGGCGCTGGGATTCAGTCTGATGATCCGAACCGTCAGTGGGACGTCAGGGGTGAGAAACACTATTTTGGTATATAAAACGGCCGCAAAGATTTAAAAGTAACGTGATAAATTAGGTTGGGTTCGCCGAAAGGAGCTGAATTAGATTTAGGTTTTAGAGGTAGCCGAAATTACTTCGTGACAAATTGTAAAAGCGCGCAAATGTCCATATGTGTGTGTGTCTGGAAGTAAGTTGATTTTACAGCACAATAAATTGCTGAACTACTTCCATTTTTGTGTATCCTGCAAGAGCCCATGTACTGGTGACAAAGGAAAAGGTTGAGTTTCATCTCATAAAACTGATACCGCTTCACCGTTAGGGTGAAGTCGAAGGCCGTATCAGTAAACCATTCCTGAGTCGAGCGTGCCAGAGAAAGCTTTGCAGTTCTGTGAAAATGGGGAATCAGCCCATTAAACTCACTGCTGACGAGCAGTGGCTGGAAAAGACATGTCCAGGCGCCGGACAAATAAGTGTAAATAGGTGGAGAAATCCACGAAAAACAAAAAGCTGTAACTGGGAAGGGAAATGCAGCCCCTCAGCTGTTACCCAGCTGGGAGCTGCCCTAAAGCAAGAGATTACACTAACAAAAGACCCAAAAAAAGAAATTAAAATGCAAGGAAGAGTATAGATTTTTCCAAGCATTGAAAAGTGAAACTGAAAGGAGAACTGAAAATAAAATAAAAAAAGAGGGATGCACAAACGCTGTTAGCTGAGCATGAAATAGATTTTCATCCAGGAAGATCTGATCATGGCTCTGAAGAAGGGTGCAACAGTCGTGGTCCACATCCAGACCCACCACCACCATCATCTACATTAGCGTGTCCATTAGTTGAAGTGGCAAACCCCAGATATGGCACGCCCCTAGGTGATGGTCCGGGAGGAGGCAGGGATGACAGACCCACAATCCTTGTTTACCGCCCGTGGACACATAAAGATAGACAGAATGTGGTAAAAGGCATTCCACTAATACAGGAAGGATACGAACCATGGCAAGTTGCCGTGCGCGAAGTAATTACCCAGTGGCATTTAAACGGTCACGAGGTAATACAATTATTCCAAGACTGCCTAGGGCTCTCCTGGGGAAGAATTAGGGGAGACTTTACTGGCTCCCTACCAGATGGTAGAGCGTTTCCCCCAGATCATGCTGATCTCCAAGCAGCATTAATACCTGTATTTGATTGGGCCCGTCAACAATTAGCACCAAAGGCCAATTATGGTAAAATAGGGCAAGTTAAACAAAGTAACACGGAAAACCCACATGAATACATGGACAGGCTGAGACCAGTTTTCAGACAGAACTCAGGTCTAAATTATGCTGATGACCCACAATCACCATACCAGCAACAATTTAAACGTGCTTTTATTAAAGGATTACTGCCAAGCATTAGGTCTCACGTAGAAAAATACTGGGTAACACAAGATACAGGCACAGTAGATGAGGCGCTTCAATATGCTAATCATGCACAAACAGTAGTGAAAAACAAAGAGAAGGCCTCAGTCTTTACCCTAGACACTGACACCGTCTTCACGGCTTTTAGTGGGAGTGGGGGCTACAGGGGAGTTTTCAGAGGTCAAAGTAGAGGGAGAGGAATGTATAGAGGAGGAGGAGCAAGAGGCAGAGGGAGACAGAGACGCACATACACCGCAGACGGTGACTCCAGTACTGCATGGTGGAAGTGTGGGAAAGAAGGTCACTTTGCACGCCACTGTAAGACACAGAGAACTTTTGACACAGAATGACTAGCTGCGACCACTGTGGCTGCAAACACCCAGACAACTGACAGGGAGAGCCACATAGATGAAAAAGAAGTAAAAGCTCCAACAAATGCAGAAAATATTTTAGAACAGGATGAAGCTGAAATATATAACATTCATCAGCTAGTAAGTTTACTGGACCGGAAGCCAACGCTTACGATCTATGTAAATGGCAAAAAGTTGCAAGTGTTGTGTGACACAGGAGCTTGTAAAACAGTACTTAAAGCAGAGCCCCCACGCACAACCTTTTCTAGAGAAGTAGTAATGGTGAAAACAGTGTCAGGGCATGTAAAAACCCAGCCACTAACAATGCCACTGACATTTTTACATAAACCCAGTCAACGCTCCTGTAACATGCCATGTATAATAGACCCAACCTGCCCAGTAAACTTACTAGGAAGAGATGCAATGACAAAATTAGGGATAGGAGTTATCCCCACAGAAACAGGTATGACGGCAGAAATAATGTCAGTAGAGGAAGACCCCTATCAGAGGGAAGGAAAGGGAGAGCCAAACTATTATTGGTCATTAGATTTGCCACCGCTTATGCAGCTCAAAGAAGCAGCTGAAAAACATCTCCCCGCAAGTGCCGAAAAAATGAAGCCAACTGAGTATCACAACACCCTGCGCTATAAACAAACCCCAGGCCCAGACCCTCTGTATGATAAACAGGTGCACAGCCTAAAAAGCCCATATTTGACTTTGCAACACTTATATGTTACAAAAAGCGGAAACGCAGTATGTTCTGTGATCCAATGAGATCAAGTAAAAAACCTGAATAGGATCACAAAACCCCATGTGTCAGTTGCAAAAACAACAAGTACACAATGGAACCAATTAGGAGACATCCTGCAAAAAGTAGAAAATGATAAATATACGCCTACAGAAGAAGAGGGTTGGGCACAGGGTAAAAGAACAGGGTGCATGAGATACACACTAGGCTGGGTGATAAGAACTACACCCAACACTCATTTGTACGATAGTACGCAAAAATGAGAAATTCTCTCGTTAGAAGACGAGCCAGCACTTAAAAGTCTACCTTCTACACTGTGGTCGAATGGTCCAACTGATGTGGGATTAATAAAAAACGCAGATTCGGTAAAAGTACAGACTATTTCATCCCACAGGCCCATTAAACCACAGTATCCCTTATCTAAGGAAGCAATAGAAGGGATCAAGCCAGTGATAAAAGATATGGAAAAAGCAGGAATTCTAATAAAAACTAATTCTGCTACCTGCAATACTCCAATCTTCCCAGTTAAGAAAGCTAACACTGGAAAGTATCGTTTGGTACATGATCTGCGAGCAATAAATGAAATTACTGAAACGATACCACCGGTAGTCGCAAATCCTCACACTATACTAAATCAAGTCACTCCAAAAGAACAATGGTTCTCAGTGATAGACTTATCAAACGCCTTTTTCTCAGTGCCTTTACATCCAGATGCGCGACATCTGTTTGGCTTCACATTTGAGGGACAGAGATACACCTATACTAGGTTACCTCAGGGATTTCAAAACAGCCCTACTCTCTATGCTGAAGCTTTAAAGAAATCAATGATCTCCTGCTCTCTGCCAACAGAAGGACAGTTTCTACTTTATGTAGATGATATTTTAGTGACTGGCCACACAGAGGAAGGGTGTAAACAGAATACTATGGCTGTGCTGCGTCACCTGGCAGAGCAAGGTCACAAAGTGTCTCTGAATAAACTCCAATTATGGAGACCTGAAGTAACATACTTAGGTCATACCCTCTCAGGTGAAGGAAGGAAACTCCTAAACAAAAGAAAAGAAGCTATACAAAATGCACCACAGCCACAAACTAAGCAACAGATGATGAGTTTTCTCGGGTTATGTAATTACTGCAGGGCATGAATTCCCGAATATGCGGCACAGGTACAACCACTGCAAAACCTAATCTATGGAAAAAATCTCGTTTTAAAAGATAAAATACAGTGGACACCAGAGGCAGAAGGAGCATTTAATAAATTAAAAGTCATGCTCCAAACAAACGTTGTGCTTGCATTACCAGATTATGACAAAACATTCTACTTAAACGTAGACGGAACACAGGGATACATGAAAGCAGTATTGACACAATCATTTGGAGAAAAACAAAGGCCACTAGCTTTTTATTCAAGTAAACTCGATTCAGTGGCCTCGGGAATGCCAACCTGTGTACAAGTGTGTGCAGCAGCTGCAGAGGCAGTGCAAAAATCTGCCGACATAGTTTTGGGACACACCCTGACTATTAGAGTACCGCATGCAGTAACTTCTATACTGCTACAAGCACGTTTGCCTTTCTTAACACATGCGAGACAACTCTCCTATGTTGGCATATTGCTTTCACAATCCCATATCAACATAGTGAGATGTGGACCTTTAAATCCTAGCACATTGTTGCCAACACCCACAGAGGGAAAAACACATCGCTGCGTGGAAAAATTAGAAGAGGAAACTAAACCACGTGCTGACATTTATAGCACACCACAAGAAAGTTTCATTGACATTTTTGTTGATGGTTCAGCATCAAAAAATGCACTAGGGCGTAACTGTGTAGGATATGCAGTAACTACATCAGACACTATAGTAGAAGCAAGAGCTTTGCCACACACGCATTCAGCTCAGAGTGCAGAACTAATTGCAGTAATCAGAGCATGTGAGATACATGAAGGTAAGGATATTAATATCCACACAGACAGCCAGTATGTATTTGCAGCAGTTCACCACTTTGCAAAAATATGGGATAACAGGGGAATGGTTACCTCTTCTGGAAACCCAGTTCAGCACGCAGATTTGCTAAAGCGACTGTTACAGACAGTACATCTACTGCGACATTTAGCAATTTGTAAATGTGCAGCACATCAGAAAGATGAATCTGACATTACGAAGGGAAACAATTTCGCTGATAAAGCTGCAAAAGCAGCAGCCATGACAACTACAATTTTATTAGCCACTCATGAAAACCATACCATTCCGATATCTGTACTGCAGGACGAACAAAAGGCAGCACCATCAAAGGAACAAAAGCAATGGCTAAAGTATGGCGCAGTACTAGATATTGATGGTATAATGAAAATTGCAGGAAAACCCATTCTTCCTAAATCATTACACAAGACAGCCGCTCTAGTGAGTCATGGTTTAAGTCATATTTCGACAGGAGGAATGACCTTTATAATAACCCAACAATTTTATGCTATAAATTTTGAAACTTCAGCGAAACAATATGTGAGAACATGTATGACCTGCCAAAAACATAATACCCAAGGTAATTTAAGACCAAAGAGAGGACATTTTCCTACGCCACCTCATCCATTTCATACAATCCATATGGATTTTATTGAATTGAATGAGTGTCAGGGCTCAAAATATGCTCTAGTAATTATAGATGTATTCTCAAAATGGCCGGAAATATACCCAGTGAAAAAAGCAGACGCAATCTCAGTTGCAAAGTGTCTATGCAATCATTTCATTCCAACATATGGCATTCCTACTCTGATAAGATCAGATAATGGAACCCATTTTGTAAACGATGTGATCAGCAAAGCATCTGAAGCATTAGGTTTCAGTTTGAAACATCATTGTGCCTATCATCCACAGAGTGCAGGATTAGTGGAGAGGACAAATGGCACTATAAAACAAAGGCTCAGGAAAATAATGGAAGAAACTGGCAGACCATGGCCAGAATGTTTGGGCCTGGTCAAGATGTGGATGAGAATAACACAAGGAAGCAACAAGCTGTCCCCATTTGAGATTATACATGGGAGACCTTTTCCGCTACCGGTTACTAGCGAGCCACTAGATAAATCGATTCGTGAAACCACTCTGGCAGAATGGATGACTCAATTGTTGACAAACAGAGAAGTTGTGTTGAATAATAAACTGCCGCAAGACTCTCTTTCACCCATTTCTTGCAGGTTGCAGCCAGGTGATTGGATCCTTGTTCGAGTACTCCAAAGGAAAAATTGGAGCTCGCCACGGTGGGAGGGGCCATTTCAAGTGCTTCTGACCACTCCGACTGCAAAATAGCGGAGAGACCCTCCTGGATACATCAGAGCCACTGCAAAAAGGTTGAGGTCCCAGGAAACCCCGACACCCCCAAGACAGCACAGTAGAGAAGTCTCACGCTTGGTTGTTTCAGGGGTGAGGGGGGAGTGCTGATTGAGCCCCCGCAGGGTAAGCTCGCACTTCAACCTCCAGCCTCTGATCAACTCTAGGGCAACCAAGTGCGAGGTGTGACGGATCTGTGTGCAACCACGGGGAGGTGGACCCTCCTGGTTACCTTGACTACGATGCTCACCCTTACAGGACTTCAGCTGACCCCAACAGCAGCTGAACCAGGAGGCAGGCAGAAGAGATGGACACACGACAACTCTCACCTAAGGGACATGACACAAGATCACATTCATCCGTGGATGAATAATGCCTGGTACCGTTATATCCACGACAGAACAAAGGCAGAATCGGCAAATACTGACTGTTATGTCTGTTCTCATATGCCCAGCACGTCGACACACCCCACATTATATGGCAAATATATGAACAACACTCAAGCAAAGTGTGCAGCTAGCTTTGCTGGCATTGGATTCCAACACAGCCGAATCACCATCGACGATAAAATCTCACACGCTGTTGGACTTAGTAATGGAACATGTGATCAACTCTTTTGGATCGACTTCAATGTGACAAATCGGAATATCTCTATCCATTTCCCAGTGTTCCTGGACCAAGTGCCCGGAAAGAACCACTCCATGTGTTACCAGCAAGAGAAAGGTAACAGACCCCTTGGAGACACCACAAACTGTGTCCAAACTGCAAGCCACGGAGAGGGCGCACCTGTGAACATGAGTGGACCCTCTAACGGCACGTACTGGGTGCAAGGAATGGCCTGGTTATGTGGACAACGGGCATATTTCATACTGCCCCCAGACTGGACAGGAACGTGTGCTCCTATATTCCTGTCAGACCACACTTTCAGGATGACTGCGGTGAAGACCACTTCTACAGTATGCCGGAAAAGAAGATTAGCGATTCCTAAACTTCAAGCACATGACCCGATATGGGGAGGCGACGTGCCCGAGGAATTCAAGTTATGGACTACTGGACAGAAAGTACTCCATTCATTGTTCCCCTGGGTGGGAGCTGGAAAAAACATGCTGAGAATTGAAACTCTGGATTACCGGTTTGGACTTTTCCTGAACGCTTCATGTAAGATCAACGAACAGCAGAACCAGGAAATTGATGCATTACGGATGACAACGATGCAACATCAAGTAGCTCTGGACATGATATTAGCAGAGAAAGGGGGACTTTGCGTCCTTTTTAATACCACATGCTGCACTTACATACCAGACGACGTGCATTCATCAAACATGACTGACGCCCTGAATGTTTTGAGACAGATCCAGCAGGCTCAAAATCAGGACTATGTAAGTGATACAAGTGACTGGTTTTCTTGGCTATACACTGGCTCCTGGTTACAGGTGCTAAAAAGACTACTCATCGGAGTTGGGATATTTTTACTTTTATTTTGTGTCTTTGTAACGTGTATATTGCCATGCCTAAAACTTATGATTGTTTGTGATCTTTAACAGGCTGCAAAGGCTGCAAAGGCTTGGTGTGTATTCCACACTAGGATGCACACCCACATCCTGGGAGCACGAGAAAGGTCGTACTTTCTCTTATTGTTTTATGGTAGGATTAACGTAGCTACGTTTGTTTTAGTCTAAGTGCTCTTTGTTTAGATGAACTGCAGGACTTCCTCACTGTGTTATCTAGGGTGAACCATCTAGGGTGAGGGGGAGGCTACCCTCTTCCTGACCAAGGATGTTTGACCCTTTGATCAGCAGTAACACACACACACACACACACACACGTTCAATGGAGTATAAAATAAAGACCAGGGCAGTTCCTCGCTGGAGTCTCTCAGTAGGGAGCTGCCCTTGCTAGCAAGAACTCTGCGTGTTTCTCTTCTCTGAGTCTTTACTGAAGAAGTGTTTTAGAATATTTTCCCTAACAACATCAGCTTTTAGATGTCCCCCATTACTGATGGAAATCTCACAGTCTAAGAAGGCTGACGTGCCACTTTTCATATCCTCCCTGGTGAATTTGATGTGTCGGTCCACTGAGTTAATGTGATCTGTGAATTGTTGTATGTCCTGAGATCTGATTTTCACCCAGGTGTCATCCACATACCTCAACCAATGACTTGGTGGTGTTCCAGGGTAGGATAACTGTAGTGCGATTTCTCTTTAATATATTGTCTTAATGAAATGCTTTGATGTTACTTAGTTTTAGTGTGTCTGGTTCCCACCTCATTCACGCTGGGAAACAAATGGTGGAAGCCTGGTGAGTGTCTCCCAGGAAATGTAAGCTCACACAGGAAGGCTTGACCCCAGAGTGGGGGAGATTTCACACAGGTGATAGAGGTTTTTCTGTTTAGAGCCAAGGTGTGAACTGCAACTGTAAAAGCCTTTTGTTCTGTGACTGTGTTTAAAAGGGACCTGAACTGTTCATTGTGAGAGACGACTTTCAGTGCCCCCTGACTGACGTCCCTCCTTATGCATGAGATAGCTGAAATAAAGGTGTTGTTACAACTCATCATGTCTGCAGGCTTTGTTAACAAATTTCCACAACAGTTAAGTGGCGCGACAAACAGGATGATCCAGTGTTGTCGCTGAAGGACCTGCAGAATGGTTTCGAGTCTCCGGAGGGAAAATCCTGGTGGTTTGATACCCCAGGCCTATGTTCGTTTTTTTTTCCAGCTCAGGGACTGTAATTAAAATCCACCGTCGGGGAAAATCCTGGTGGTTTGCGACCCCAGGCTTGTCTTGGGTTTAGTCCATCACAAGGGCAGTGGCTCAAGTGCGCCGTTGGGAAAAATCCGGCCCAGGCCTGTGTTCGGTCCATATGCCACAGGAACGGCGGTTCAAGTACACTGTCAGGAAATCATTCCTACTTGGAGGGACAGTATTTTAGCACTTTTCTGCCGGTAAAGGAAGAAGGCCATTGCAGAGAATGCTCTGAATGTAAAGATGGGATCTAGATCCAGTAAGGCGGCAGACGTTCCACCGGGAGGCTGGGGACAAAACTCAATATTTGACTGTATGGTTAAGAAATAGGGGATTGGGTGTATGAAATATGTTGTTAAGTTGCAAAAAGTAAACAGGTTTCCTGAAAAGAGATCACTGAGTGTTAACCAGTTAAAGATTTGCGTAGGGTAAGCGATGAGAAAGAATGTTTGAAAATGTGGATGAGGGAAGCAGAAAGGAGAGAAAAGAAAGCAGCTCTGAAAGAACTGCCTAGAGAAGTGCATGGAAGGGAGGCTGATGCAGAATCTGCCTCAGCGCCTCCTCTGCCTTCGTATAACACGGAGAACAAAACATAATTTCCCTGTTCACGCACTGCTTGTGCTTCTCCTTGTGCCTCAGTAGAGGCTGTTTTGCAAGACCTGAAAGCCAATGCGGACCTGGACTCCTTTCCCTCCCCATAACGCTCTGCACCACACGACCCACCACCAGAAGATGCCAGCGCCAGTTCAGCGGCTGAGGAGCAGCAGCCGTGCCAGGAGGAAGTGGAAGAAATGACACCCCGACAGAGGTTCGAGAGAGACCCTCCAAGCCCTTAGTCACACACAAAGCGCGTCGCGAGCTGAAGAGACGATAGGAAAAACACAGGAACGGAGGAATGAGAGAGGAAAGTGGAGATGTAAGGACAGCCGCCATGGATATTATGTCCTGCCTTTTATCACGGATCAGCCTGAATTTTGTCCCACTGATGATGAGCGGGACGATACAGAGAATGCAGACAGCAGCGAAGAGGTCAAAAACCTTCAGGTCGTGTGGAGGACGTGGAGGCAGCGACAGGCGAGAGGAGAAAACCTGCAGCTCCCGATGGTGGAAGTGGCAGGGTCTGAGGGACCAATTTTAGTTCACAGACTGTGGACACAGTCAGACATCGCTGATGCCACAAGCCATCTACCTGACCCTCTCGTGTCGGGTGCAAAGTTCGGTGAGCAGCTCCTAATTTTCTGCCAAGAATATCGCCCCACGGGTGAAGAAATTAGACGCGCAGTGGCAGGCAAGCTGAAACCATGCGACCTGAGGAAAATATCACCGCACTTGCCTGATCCTACACTGAGGATAAGACACTTGACCTACGAGCAAAGAGAAAACTGTGACTATTATACTGCAGTGGCCCATCTGATAGACAAGCTGAAGGAGGTTTTCCCAGATAAAGTGAACATGTCAAAGATTAAAGCTTGCAAGCAAGGGAAAGATGAATCTATGGATGACTTCGTACATCGCATGACAACTGTGTTTGAAGCTAACGGTGGAATATCAAAAGATGACATGACAGGCGTCACTGCCTCCACAATATGAGCACCATCTCTGCGGCCATATTTTCCGGGGACTAAGATCAGATGTGGCAGCCGAAGTGAGGCATTCATATGTGGGGGGAGAAGATGAACCTCGGCTAACGGAACTACGACGCCATGCTCAGAACCACCTTGATGAGAGGAAAAGCAAGAAAGAGGAAAAGCAGAGCGCTGACCTCCACAATGCAGCTTTAACGCTGTACAAAGCCGTGACAAACCCACAGGGAGATTCCCATGACAGAGGCAGTTGGCAAGGCCGAGGCCAGGGAACAAGACGTGATCGAAGACGAGATCGACAACGACAACAGTGGGGAGGGGATCCAGAAGCCTGTTTTTTCTGTGGTGAGCATGGACACTGGAAGCGAAATTGCTCTAACCGAGACTATTTGCGACGGGAACATCATCAACACCAAAATGACCAAGCGCAGGGCAGGCGATGGGTGCAGGCAGACTGAGACCGGAGGGAAAGGATGCCAGAGAACGCTTCAGGCTGTGGTTTGCCCGCCTCATCAGAACAGGGAAGTGAAAATCACACACACTGATGTAGAAAGTGTTTTACACACAGACACACACTTTAATACATCACGCTTTCGAGCATGTAGAACAGGTTTCTGTGTTACCAGCTGGTACATATGTGCATTTGAATAGCGTGCCTAATAAATCACTGCCCTTGTATAAAATGTTAGTTTTTGTATAAAATAAGCTTAATTTCCTATATAATGGCATTACAATCACGCAATCTGGCTATGATTATATGATGGAAGCTGGAAGAGGAGATTAAGTCATTTGTTCATACTTACTTTGTCTTTTCAGTCTTTATGAGGGTCAGGTGTGGGGAAACGCCCGCTTAGCATTTCCTCATTTTAAAGTCCTGATAATGTCACATATGACATCAGCAGGTCAAACCAAGTGGAGGGGTTTCTTTTTCCATAGAGGTGTTTCCTTTTGTTTGTGTTAAGGTTTACAGGGATTTGTTGAATGTTTTTCTTTTCAGTAATACTGACATTTAGTTGTGTAAATGTGCATGTTAGAAGTGTGAAGAGGTTTTAGATCATCTGTATAGGCTTTCTTATCCCTCAGCTTGAGTGAGTGGTACTGGCTGGGCAATTGATGCCCCTATTTAAAGCCAGTCTCTACCAGATGTAACAGAGAGGAGAGGTGAGCTGTGTTACTAGAGCCATGGTCTGTTGAGGCTTGTTAATTGAGTTGATTTGGGGGGGGGGGAGAGGAGGAAGTTGTCACAGGACCGAGTGGTCTGTACTGAACAGGACTCAGGTGCAGAAACCCAGAGCAGAGACAGCAGATGGTGTAACAATAATTTATTAGGCTTACGTGCAAGAAATGTTGTAAGGATAAAAAAAAACCAATAAGATGTGGAGTTTGACGTGGCTAGGGCGAGGGAACGGGGCCTGAGATGCAGACTGGAGCTGAGCAGGGAACAGTCACACTGAAGAGAGAAGACAGTGGAGGTAGGGAGGTAGTAGAGGTAGCTCTGAAGTGGTAAGTTGTAAGAGTAGCAATTCTTACTTGCAGTAGAGGACATAGAGTGTTGAGAGGGGGGTGATGAGAATCCAGGGGAGGCTGAGTGGCGTGGCAAGGCTGACCTGAGATCCGGGGTCTTCAGTTGGAGTGTGAGGGCAGGCAGGTGAGGCACAGAGTGATTTTCAAAATGGTTGCTTGGTATCCTGAGTCCGGAGCTAGAGCGTGAGCCAAGGTGAATCCAGCAACTGCAGCACAAGAAAGTCTTGTTTACAAGATAAATCACAGCGGGAAGCATAAGGCCTGTTACCAACATGGGTTGATGATGAACTGGCAGTTAATGAACATCAAGATGTGGCTTAAATCCCTCTGGCTTGATTGCCTGCAATAGGCTCCAAGTGTGCAGGAGCTGGAGGAGTTGGCCCTGCCCAGGGGCGGATCCCAGGTAAGTTCAGGAGCCTTATGGAAATTCCAGCCACCCACCGCAGACCATGACAGAAGTTTTGTTAAGTTACATATTAAATTAAGTTCACTGTAAATAAATTGCTCACCTTTGGAAACCTGAAATGTCTGCGTAGTCTGCTTCCCTACCACCTTCCTTGATGTTCGAGTCTGACTACTTCACAAATGGTGGCAGCAGTGGCTCTAGGCCAAGGTCTAATTAAAGATTGTGAGCCAGTGGTAATCACTCCAAAGTCCTCTTTTAGACCATGCCAAAGACAATATCCTCTGAAACAGGAAGCCATAGAGGGGATCACTCCTGTGTTTGAATCCCTGTTAAAGGCCGGAGTAATTATCCCATGCCCCACCTCTCCGGTTCGCACTCTACTATCCCCTGTGAAGAAAATCAGAGGACAGAATGAATCTGTGGAGTGGCGATTTGTGCAGGATTTACAAGCTGTAAACAAATCTGTAATCCCCAGAGCCCCTGTGGTTCCGAACCCCCCACACTATGTTGTCCCAAATCCCATCTGATGCTATGTGGTTTACTGTTGCTGACTTGACTAATGCATTCTTCTCTGTTCCAGTTCACCCAGATAGCCAGTTTTGGTTTGCCTTTGAGTTCCAGGGAAAGGCTTACACATTCACTCGGTTGTGTCAAGGCTACTGTGAGTCCCCCACAATTTACAATGCCACCTTAAGAGACTCTCTGTCATGGAACGGACATATTATAGTTGTTTAAGAAGTGTTACTACCACCTAGTGGTAACTAAGCAGAATGTCTTTTTTGTAGAGGAAGTGGTATACAGGAAGTAGTGTGCTCTTTAGCTGCTGCAGTGACAGCATTTGTAATCTGATGGCAATCTCTGCAATACTGGTGTTAAAGTCCACAATATCGGCTTCATCCGTAAGTTCCTATACATTTAATGTGTATTAGTAAGTTTTGACACTGTTTTGAGTTAAATAATATGGAGGCAGGTAGATGCTTGTATTTTGTCAGCAGATGTTTTATCTGTGGTCGTGTGTTTTTCACTAGAGCAATGTTATTCTCCCAGTGTAATGGAACATGTCTTCATTGTGTATTTTGTATTCCTTTTCTTTGTACAGTTTTACAAAAAAGAGAGAGAGAGAATTTATTTTCATCATTAAATCCTGCCAAACACAACAAGCGGCCTGTTTCTTGGAGGATGAAGTGCTGGGAATAAAGATTGTTAAGCTAGCTGTATAGCTGAAATTACGTTGCCTGCAACAAACTTTAGTGAGGACAGCATAGTAAAAGGATGACCACTCAACGTGGAAGTTAAGAAGAGTGAAGGATTGTCAGTCTGCATCACACTGCAATGGAGGCCACAAGCGCCTCAGCACAAGCTTTAAAGGAAGATAGAGCTGAAGGCTCACGAGATGAAGTTGAATCGGGGTCTATTTATTCACGCCACGGCTCAAAGAGGTCACGCTCTTCACGCTCATCAACAAGCTCCAGAGTAAGCTATGAAGCAGCCAGGGCGCGAGCCAAAGCAGAGGCGGCGAAAACCAGACTAGCATTCACGGAAAAGGAAGGCGAACTGAGAGTCGAAAAGGCCAGACTAGAAGCCAAGATAGATTATATTAGTCTACAGAAAGAAGCTGAGGCTGCCCAAGCTGAAGCCGAGGTGTTGGAGGCAGCTGCAGGAGACGTGAATGAATCCAACAACAAAGAATTTGACTTTCTGCCCTTGCCAGAGAGTGCATTGAAAAGGACTGATCACTATGTTACACAGCACACAAAAGATCAATTCCCACAAGAACCCAAAGTAGAGAATGATTCGACTTTACCGCCAACATCCACTCCATTTCCAAGCTACAATCAGAATGCACAGCCCCAGCTCATCGACAACAGAGCCAGCTTCCCTCAAAATAATGCTCAGCCACTCCATATGAACTTACCACAGCAAGAAGATGAGCGCTATCAGCACAGGGTACTGCCCGACAATCGACCACATCTAAACAGCTCCCACAATAATGACTCATCTACAGATCTTGCCAAGTTCCTTGCTAAATCCCAGCTGGTTTCTTCAGGCCTAACAAAGTTTGATGACTTACCCGAACACTATGAAGCCTGGAGAGAAACGTTCATCAACACAATCGAAAGTCTGAGTCTATCAGCAAGTGAAGAAATGGATCTGCTTATCAAATGGCTGGGTAAAGAATCTGGTGAGCATGCAATCAGAATACGGTCTGTGAATATCAGACAGCCTAATGTGGGACTTAGAATGATCTGGGAAAGACTAAATAAAAAATATGGTGCTCCAGAGGTGATAGAAAGAGCTCTCTTTTGTAAACTTGAGAGTTTTCCCAAGATCCACAACAGAGAGAGTCAAAAACTACAAGAACTGGCTGACTTGCTTACTGAACTTGACGTTGCTAAACGAGAGGGTTACCTGCCAGGTCTAGCCTATCTTGATACATCAAGAGGTGTGCAGCCAATTGTGGAAAAGCTCCCTTTATATCTCCAAGACAAGTGGCTGTCACAGGGGTGCAAATACAAAAGAGAGCATCATGCTGCCTTTCCTCCTTTTTCCTACTTCAAAGAATTCATCTGCAGAGAGGCTGAAGAGAGAAATGATCCCAGTTTTAACTATCCAGATCTTTTCACAAATTCTTACAGAAAAGAAAGGTCAAATCAAGTGAGACCTGTCTCCGTGCACAAGACGAACATATCTATGGCTTCAGAGCCCCAAATAGGAAATCCAGAGAAGCTATGCCCCATGCACCATAAGCCTCATTCTCTTCAAAAATGCAGAGGTTTTCAAAAACTGCTCTTGGAAGACAGGAAAAGGTTCTTAAAAGAAAACAACATATGTTTTCGCTGCTGCGCCTCTACGACTCATCAAGCCAAATCTTGTGAGGCCACCATAAAATGCGAGGAATGTGACAGCGATAAACACATTTCCGCTCTGCACCCCGGACCAGCTTCGCACTCAGATGCAGTTCCTACTTCCTCGACAGAGAATGGCAGGGAGAGGTCGGACACAGAGGCACAGAGTGTCACATCCAGATGTACCCAGGTATGTGGGGATGGGTTTCAAGGGAGATCCTGCTCAAAGATCTGTCTGGTGAATGTGTACCCAAATGGCCACCAAAAGCTATGGCAGAAGATGTATGTCATTTTAGATGACCAAAGTAATGATTCACTGGCCAGATCTGAGTTTTTTCACATGTTTGGTCTCAAAGGAGCAACCATGCCATACACACTGAAAACCTGTGCAGGCGTCATAGAAGTATCTGGGAGAAGAGCCCACAGTTTTATGATAGAATTGTTGGATGGGAAAGTTACCATGCCCTTGCCTGCACTTATAGAGTGTAATGATATCCCAAACAACAGGTCAGAGATACCCACACCCGAAGCTGCATGTCACCACCATCATCTTAAAAGAGTGGCAGATAAGATTCCACCGCTTGACCCAGATGCAGACATTCTTCTTCTATTGGGAAAAGACATTATCAGAGCGCATAAGGTTTGAGACCAGTATAATGGTCCACTAAACACCCCATATGCACAACGCTTAGACCTAGGGTGGGTCATAGTTGGAGAGGTGTGCATAGGAGGTGCACACAACACAACTACAGTGAGTGCTATGAAAACCTGCATCCTGGAAAATGGCAGACCAAGTCGCTTTGCCACGTGTGAGAATAAGATAAAGGTGAAAGAAAATCCTAATGGCAAAGATGAGAAAAAGAGAACCCCACCCAATAGAGACATCCAAAATGCATTGACAGTGACTAATCTTGGGGAAACAGTCTTCAATGCCACAGAAGATGACAACCAGCTAGCACACTCCATTGAGGATTCAGTCTTCCTACAGATCATGGAAGAGGAATTCTTCCAGGATGAGACAAAAAGCTGGGTTGCCCCTCTTCCTTTTCGGCACCCACGTAAACGTCTGCCAAATAACAGATGTTACGCTCATCACCGTCTGATGTCACTGCGGAAGACTTTAGATAAGAAGCCCGAAATGAAAATGCATTTCACAGACTTCATGCAAAATATGTTAGACAAGGGACATGCTGAACTTGCACCACCACTCCAGGAGGGGGCAGAATGCTGGTATTTGCCCACGTTTGGTGTTTACCATCCCAAAAAACCAAGCAAGATTAGAGTGGTATTTGATTCCAGTGCTCAGTATGACGGAATCTCACTAAACGAGGTGCTGCTGTCTGGACCAGATCTTAACAACACTCTCATCGGTGTCCTCCTCAGATTCAGAAAAGAGCCTGTAGCCATAACTGCAGATATTCAGCAGATGTTTTACTGTTTCGTTGTTCGTGAGGACTGCAGGGATTTCCTTAGGTTCCTGTGGTATCAGGATAACGATCTGAGTAAGAATGTGGTGGATTATCGCATGCGTGTTCATGTTTTCGGAAACAGTCCATCACCTGCAGTGGCAATCTTTGGCCTCAGGAAAGCAGCAGAGCACCAAGAAGTTGAATATGGCAGTGATGCGAGGCACTTCATAGAAAGAGACTTTTATGTAGATGATGGCCTCCGGTCTTTTGCTACAACAGCAGAGGCCATTGATGTTCTGCGTCGAACACAGCAGATGTTGGCAGCATCTAACATCACTCTGCACAAAATAGCTTCAAATCGAGCAGAAGTATTGAACGCATTTCCTGCAGATCAAAGAGCAGACAATGTAAAAGACCTTAACCTCTTTGTGGATGACTTGCCAGTCCAACGCAGTCTTGGAGTCAGCTGGAACATAATGACTGACACTTTTGGATTCAGTAATCCTGAGAATGAAAAGCCATTTACACGCCGTGGTGTCCTGTCAACAGTAAACAGTCTGTTTGATCCTTTGGGGTTCATAGCTCCTGTTGCAGTGACAGGGAGACTGATTCTAAGAGAGCTAACAACTGAGAATGCAGACTGGGACGTAGAACTCCCTGAGGCTAAAAAAGAAAGTTGGAGAAGATGGAATGAATCATTGTCAGCACTAAAAAACCTGACTGTTCCACGAACATATGCCTCTTTCTCTGTTTCCAAAGCACAGCACACTAAATTATTGGTCTTCTGTGATGCCTCTGCCAAAGCAATATCTGCAGTTGCTTATCTTAAGACAACGAATGAACAAGGTCTCCAAGAGGTGGGCTTTGTTTTCGGGAAATCCAAGCTCGCTCCCAACCCAGGCCTCACAATCCCAAGACTGGAGTTGTGTGCTGCTGTCATGGCCGTTGAGATAGCCGATCTAGTAATGAGGGAGCTTGATCTAGATCTCAAGACAGTGAAATTCTACACTGACAGCAGAGTTGTATTGGGATACATACACAACGAGACTAGGAGGTTCTATGTGTATGTGAACAATAGAGTGCAGCACATCCGGCAGTCAACATGACCTGATCAGTGGAACTACATTCCTTCAGAACTAAATCCGGCTGATCATGGGTCACGTTCCGTTCCAGCCGCCGAGCTTGCCGACACCACGTGGCTAACAGGACCAGCATTCCTAATGAAACAACCAAAGGTAGCTGCCAGTGGCGATAAAGGATCAACATTTGACCTTGTGAACCCAGATGCTGATGCTGAGGTACGTCCTGAGGTAATCTCGCTCGCCACACAAGTTAGTAGAGACAAACTTGGCTCAAAACGCTTCCAGCGTTTTTCTACCTGGACCACACTCAGTAAGACTGTGGCATGTCTGTGTCATATTGCTCAGTGTTTCTCTCACTCCTCAAAGAATCAAAGGTGTGTTGGATGGCATATGTGCAAAAGTGGTCTGTCAGTCATTGACATTGTCAGAGCAGAACAGATCATCATAAAATGTGTGCAAGAAGAAATGTATTCAGAAGAACTGAAATGCATCAGAATGAAACATGACCTTCCGAAAACCAGCACTCTGTACAAACTCCGACCCATTCTCGACAGCGAAGGTATGTTAAGAATAGGTGGACGCATTGGTCGAGGACAACTTGAAAGTGGTGAAGTCCATCCGCTAATAATACCAAGCCGCAGCCATGTAGCAAGCTTGCTTGTTTGTCATCATCATCTGGCTGTAAAGCACCAGGGCAGGCATTTCACTGAAGGTGCAATTCGCAACAGTGGTCTGTGGATTGTTGGAGGGAAACGTCTCATCAGCAGTATTATTCACAAGTGTGTTACATGCAGGAAACTAAGAGGAAGAACCGAGCAGCAACAAATGTCAGACCTACCCACAGAGCGCCTTCAGGCTGACCCTCCATTTTCCTATGTTGGTCTTGATGTTTTTGGACCATGGGAAGTGGTGATACGCCGTACCAGAGGTGGTCAAGCTCAAGACAAGAGGTGGGCTGTCCTTTTTACATGTATGTCCACTCGAGCCATACATATTGAGGTTATTGAAACAATGACGTCCTCAAGCTTTATAAATATGCTCCGAAGGTTTTTCTCCATCAGGGGTCATGCCAAACAGCTTCGCTCGGACTGTGGGACCAATTTCACTGGAGCGTTCAAAGAGCTGAAGATGGATCCTGGCAATAAGAGCGTAGAGGATTACCTTCTTCAACAAAAATGCACTTGGGTTTTCAACCCACCTCACTCCTCTCATATGGGTGGTGCTTGGGAGCGCATGATTGGAGTGGCAAGACGGATTTTAGATTCTATGCTTCTTCAGGTTGGACATGTAAAACTCACTCATGAGGTCTTAACCACTTTTATGGCTGAAGTGAGTGCCATTGTCAATGCAAGGCCGTTAATACCAGTTTCTACTGATCCTGAGGTGCCTTTCATTCTAACACCTTCCATATTGCTGACCCAGAAGGGGGGTGTTCCCTCTCCTACTGTAAGTGAGTTTTCAAGAGGGGATCTGCTCAAAAATCAGTGGAAAAGAGTTCAGGCCTTGGCAGATACCTTCTGGGCTAGGTGGCGCCGTGAATATTTGAGTACATTACAGAGTCGGCGCAAATGGTAATCTCAGAAACCTAATCTCAAAGAAGGAGATATTGTTCTGCTCAAGGACGATCAAACCAAGAGGAATCAGTGGCCTATGGGAATTATTGTCAAGGTTGTTCCCAGCAGAGATGGACTTGTTAGGAAAGTTGAAGTTAAGGTGATACGGAACCAGACAGCGAAGGTCTTCTCTAGACCAGTTTCTCAAGTAATCTTGTTGTTTTCACCACAGGACAATGACTCATCAGCAAGCTAGAGGATTGAGACTGTGGCATAAAGTGGCATATCTTTAATATGCCAGGCAGGGAGTGTCATGGAACGGACATATTATAGTTCTTTAAGAAGTGTTACTACCACCTAGTGGTATCTAAGCAGAATGTCTTTTTTGTAGAGGAAGTGGAATACAGGAAGCAGTGTGCTCTTTAGCTGCTGCAGTGACAGCATTTGTAATCTGATGGCAATCTCTGCAATCCATGTGTTAAAGTCCACAATATCGGCTTCATCCGTAAGTTCATATACATTTAATGTGTATTAGTAAGTTTTAACACTGTTTTGAGTTAAAGCATATGGAGGCAGGTAGATGCTTGTATTTTGTCAGCAGATGTTTTATCTGTGGTCGTGTGTTTTTCACTAGGGCAATGTTATTCTCCCAGTGTAATGGAACATGTCTTCATTGTGTATTTTGTATTCCTTTTCTTTGTACAGTTTTACAAAAAAGAGAGAGAGAGAATTTATTTTCATCATTAAATCCTGCCAAACACAACAAGCGGCCTGTTTCTTGGAGGATGAAGTGCTGGGAATAAAGATTGTTAAGCTAGCTGTATAGCTGAAATTACGTTGCCTGCAACAAACTTTAGTGAGGACAGCATACTCTCTGTCAGACTTGATTCTGTCCCAAGGCACAGTGTTACTACAGTACGTCGATGATGTGCTACTGCAGACCTTCCCAAAGTGTGGGGCCCGCAGAGCCATGGCAGGGGGGGGGGGGCGCGGGATGAAAAGGGGGGGGGGGGGGCGCGGGATGAAAAGGGGGGGAAAAAAATAAAACTCTTGGACACTGCTAGCACGGGCGCCTACAGAAACGCAAAGCAGGAGATGAAGCATAGCTGAATATGTTTCCAAACCAACTTCATTCTAAGCCAAAGACTAGAAAATATGGTGAAGCATATCTTCCCTTTGGCACCTGCACAAGTGCCGAGGTTGGTCTCCCATGCAGAATTGGTTTTCCCTTCGTCGGGAGCAGCGCTGGGCTGTTTAAATCATGGACAAACAGTATCCTACATTCGTGATTTTTAGTTCACAAACACTTTTTGTAATGACTAACTACTCCTGACATTTTGAAGATATACATACTATACTATACTTTATACAGTAAAGTTACAGCGGGATACAAATAATATCAGGCTGATCCTGCCACGATTTGTTCCCCCGGTTCAAATCATGGACAAACAGTATCCCACAGCTGTTTGTTTTTAAACCTATTTTGCACAGAGAGGCATTTTTTGAAAAATGTATTGATAGCAATTGTAACCCATGTGAAATACAGGGCTGCAAAATCCCTTTTGTAATCTAAGGCTATAGCCTGTTATTGTCACAAGGGGGTGCTGTGATGCAGTTTTGTTCTGACGACCTTGCGTCTAGTGCGCAGGAAGTATTACCTGTCTCTTCCTGTGAGATCTTCCCTCTGATGGCGGTCAAGTACGTGTCGGAGCGCATGGAAAAAGTATCTTGGTATGCAATACTGCAACCCGGTTAATGAGACCAGATTGTTTTACGTATAAATGCTAATAAGGTACTCTTTTATTAGGCCCCGAACTCTTACCACAAAGGGAATAACGTCTGTCAAGTTATTTGTGTCTGAAAATCCCGGTGACCTGTTAAGTTAGATGATGTATTTCACTAGCCGATTCAGCTCAGAAACCTTTGAACAAAAACCAATCGGGAGCTATGAGAATCTGGCGTGTTGTTTTACTTCTCCTGTTGTTCTTTACAGTGTGTTATAAGTGTTGAATGCTTTGAGCTAAACGATGCCGATGCTAGATGCGATGCTAGCTGCTAATAGCTGTTAGCCACCCCACCCCACTGAAGGTGGTATTCACGTAGAAGCACTAGCTCTGTTTATATTAGAATGGTTATGTCTTAATAGATATGAGCATATTTCAAGTTTAATAGTATTTGTACTGAATTAAGTTACATTTGCTTGGAAGCCTTAAGGATGAATGTCACTTTCATTGCTATGACTGTTTACATTACTGTTTAAGCTGCTGATGTTCTTTGTTGTGATATAATTTTGATAAAATTGTTGATAGTGGTACAAACAAGTTACTGTAACTCGTGTAACTTGGTAAAGCTAAAGGGAATGCCATTTGTGATTAATACATTTGGAAAAGAAGTTAATGAGCTCATGTTAAGAACACAAAATGTCACGGTTCTGGGTCAGTTTCCACTCAGTATTTTGAGTTTATTATCTTTTGGTTTCATTTTGCATCAGGGATTGTTTTCTTGTTCTCTTGTTGTGTTAATGATGATGATTATGATGTTTATTATTAGAGTTTCATGTTTCTGTTTGTTTAGGATTTCTAGTTCCATGTGTCATTTTCTGTCTGTCTCTCAATGTCGAGTCTGCGTCTTCGTGTGATGGTTTCTTGTTCCTGTTTTATTGTGAAGGTCTTCGTCTCATGTGAGTGTGTTTAGTGTTACCTCTCGTCTCATTAATGACTCCCAGCTGTGTCTCCCACCTGTGTGTAATCTCCCTGTGATTCTCTGAGTGTATTTAAGTCGTGTCTTCTGTGTTTGTAGTTGCTGGTCCGTCTGTGTATCCACCATGCTTCATCCGTGTGTTCCCTGCCGGCACCATCTTGTACCGTCGTCCACCTTGCTTCATGTTTGAGTTCCGGTTCGTATTCAGTAGTTTAGTTGTCTCCAGTATAGTTTAGTGTGATCTCTGTTTCCGTTTTTCCACTGGCGCATTGTGTTCAATAAACCACCTTCACTCCTCCACTACTGCCTGCGATTGGATCCTCATTTATTATTTTTATATGGCTCATCTCACTCGCCGTGACACAAAATGGGAAAAGAAATTGATTGTTCTGCACTGTTTGTGTAGATTGTGGGGTTTTTTTTGGAACTACTAGAAGGATTCTGGAGAACCACTGACGGCGAGAACAGCCCAAATGAGATCCTGGATGATTGTGAAATGGTGTGGCCAGCCATGCGATCGGATTGTGGGATTTGCCTGAGAAACTGATTCAAGCAACCCTGGATTTCAGATAAGCCCTATGCACTACCTTTCCTACCCGGATAATGGGGTTTGCACACTGACAATTCCCCTACAGTACACCTGTTTGGGTTTTCAACAACTTTAAAGGACAATTCAGACTGGACAATTCAAACTTCACAACCGAAACACTTTAATCTGTTTCATTCATTCCAAAGAGCTCTGATACGGTTCAGTATAAATCTTCCATTTAAATGTCTTTATTTTGTTTTACATGTATTCACCTTTAAAATGCACTATTAGTGTGCAATTTGGGTTATTGTGTTGTATATGTATATAAATGGTACTGAGGCAATAAAGGTCCCAGTTATTCACTTCCAAGCCAACTCCTTTTGTGAGTCTCCAAAACAAAGCCTCCTTCTGAACCTGGTAAGATGTCTAGGGTCTCTATTTGAAGTGAGAGTGTACTGGTCCTGAGTAGAGGCGCTACACAAAACGTGGCGAGCCAGCGAGGAGGTTTAATTCCTTTTATTTTTGGAAGTTGAGCAACTGGTGCTTTCATGCCTTTTGGGTCAAATCATTACATTTGTCCATGACATTCTGGGTTGGAGCAACATGGATGTAATCCAAAGTGAAGGTGTCAAAGTACCTAACTCTGTCCTAGTAGGAGGGTTAACAGGTGATGCGGTTGACAATGAGGTTATTGATTACTTAGGGCAGTTTGGTTCTATTGGAAGAGTAATCAAAGTAACTACACTGTAAACTCCAACAGTCTACCTGACTTATAAAGTTTGTGGATATAACAATTAAAATTCCTCACAAAGTTGAAACAACTTAAAACTTCTGTTCGGTTAACGATTCAAACAGTTATAATTGTACATGGCTTAGAAGTTAAGAGTGAATACTGCTTTCTTAATTATGATTTGAGTAAATGTTTTTTCCGAGCTCCGCATGTGGACGTCATGACGTCTTCTCTCTAACCTGAACGACGTTGACAGAAAATTCTGTTCAATATGGCTGCCCTTCTCGAGCGACTGCAGAACACATTTGGAGAAACTTGTAAGTAAAACGGAACCTTCGTTATGTTTATTTTTTCCGTAAAAAAGTATATTAATATGTTGCAGCCAATAACTTTTTTTCGAATGCGCTGTTGTGTTAAAAAGCACAGACCCAGGTGGTGAATAGTTGTTCGCTGTTGTTCGCGCTCTTTTTCAAACATAGATTATGTCGTCAGTTTTAACAGATTAAAACAGTTTTACTAAGAATCACACATAAAGAAAGGGTCTTAGTGATATTTTAACGACCCCTTGCCAACGCAAGAAAGTTGGCGTTTTTACAACAGCACCCTCATTGTTCGGCAGGGGTTTTTTTTTTTCTCTTCTCATTAGCATCATTCAAAAGTGACTTAGCTAGCAGTGGCAACTTCTATCTAAAACAATTTAAATATAGCAAGGTGTTGTATATTTAGTGTGCTGATAAGGTTTTCAATATTTTTATTTTTTCTTCCAAGGCTGAAGACCAAAGACGGAAGAAAAAAAAATTCAGACTGCAATTAATTTCAGGTGGAGACAGTAAACACAGGTGAGTTGAAAGATCTATTGAAGAGACCTTTCTTCATGGCCATTAAAACATTTTTAGGTTAAAAGACCTGTGTCATGAGTCGCTGTGCAGCAGGCAGGAGTTGGACCCAAAATGCAGGACTCAGACTCAGGGGATGAACTCAAAATCACAGCTTTAATTGCTGCTCACAGAAAACGAGCATACAAAACTAAACTGGGAAAATATAAACTCACAGCTTGCAGAGAGGCACACAAGGAAACACACAGCTTGAGGGACAACGCAGCACTGACTCAGAGAAACACAGGGTTTAAATACAATGGGAAGTAACGAGGGGAATGAGACACAGAAGGAGAGCACAGCTGGGAGAAATCAGAACTGACAAGACAAGGGAGCAAAGTGGGATACACTCACATGAGACACAGACCTTCAAAGTAAAACAGGAATTAGCACAGATGCAAACTAGACTAGGGGAGACAGAGCAACTAAGAAACACAGAGGGCAGCTACCAAATACTCAGAACTAAACAGAATACAAGAACACCAAACTAAGACACTACACTAAAGAATACGCTGGGACAACAAAGAGAACTAAGAACATAATACAAAAAACTCAGAGGCACAAGAAACTCAAAACACTGGGTCACTGACCCAGGACCGTGACAACCTTTTTTTTAAATCATGTGCAGATCTACCAAGGGTCAGTGGCACAGTTCACCTTTTGTGGTAAGTTATAACACTTCATATGTGGTCACATAAGTAAGTTGTTTCATCAGTTGTTCAGTTCTTATAAAATGTTGTATAATTGTACCAAATCACTGAGGATACATCCAATGTGTAAATCACAATCAACAATTTTACTGTGATATTCGCTCGTGTTTAGAGAATCTCCATTATCTTTGTTACTAAGTTTCCATTTTTGTAGGGCCAAATTTGTATTAAAAATTAATATTTTCATATGATGTGAAATGACTCAATCATTTCTAATTTTTAGAAGAAACCATTAAGTCCCTTAAGGTGAAGATTTCATATATTGATAATGATAAAATTAACACAAATTAAAAGTTTCACTGATAAACACACAATTTTTCCTTGCTTTGAACCCCATGTTCTATATAGATTACAGCTCTGATCTGGAGAACACTATTTTAAAATACTGTGTAGGGTTTTTGTCAAATGATTAAGAAACAGACTCTCTGTCACAAGAGACAGAAAGGTTGTATCTTAAAAGAAAAGTCTCCAAAATTTAGTAGAGTCTGATGTCATGCAGTTTCATAAACATGTATTCTCCCCAAAGAATGACACCTGAAAACTTTGCGTTAAATGAACTTTTCTTTTCCCTTTTTAGGAGGCGCCTGATATCAACGTGAAACGCACTGCAGTACTTCGTGCCCTTCCTGTATACCTGTGGGAGGAGGACCCAGAATTGTTTTAGACATGTAATGTAAGTGTATTTTTGCATTACTTAAATTCTGCCAGTAAGATAAAATGCTATGGATTTTTTTAAATACAATTTAATACCCTAGCAGCTACCAAATTGTACAAACAAAATACCCTCTCTTTAGAACACACACACACACACACACACACACACACACACACACACACACACACACACACACACACACACACACACAGGTCAGGAGCAGGGCACAGGCGTATCACAGCACTATGGCTATGCTGCAGGTGGCCCAAAAACCAGGCTGAAGTCAAGATTTAGTTTCTTTTTGAGATAAAGTCATGAAATAAAAAAAATACTTTTTTTTTTTTTTTTTTTTTTAGAAAAATAACAAAAATACAAATTATGTAATGCAAGAAGCTAACACGTTAATGTACATTTTTCAAAAAAAGTAGAGTACCCTAACTCGTTACAAAGTAACCCACTACACTGCTGAATGTTTTGCTAGATTACAGGTCATGTCACATTCTCTCAAACAAACCTTACTTATTTAATTGGGGCGATCGTGGCTCAAGAGTTGGGAGTTCGCCTTGTAATCAGAAGGTTGCCGGTTCGAGCCCCGGCTCCAACAGTCTCGGTCGTTGTGTCCTTGGGCAAGACACTTCACCCGTTGCCTACTGGTGGTGGTCAGAGGGCCCGCTGGTGCCAGTGTCCGGCAGCCTCGCCTCTGTCAGTGTGCCCCAGGGTGGCTGTGGCTACAATGTAGCTGCCATCACCAGTGTGTGAATGTGTGTGAATGTCTGGATGACTGAATGTGTAAAGCGCTCTACAAATACAGGCCATTTACCATTGATACTGTGTCTATTCCAGGCGGACGCATTGGATGAGTCGACCCTCATTGACACTTCAGTTGCCCTTCTCACAGTGGTTACCGACGGCGCTTCCCAGTCCAGTCCATTTTACTTCCTCAAGCATGGCTGTTGTGGTGAAAGGCGACTAGGTGATGCGTGATATTCCCAGATTTGCAAATGCATTTGCTTTATTGTTTGGCTTGATCTATGCTCTGCATTTAGACTACCCCAGGAAGCTGGTTCACACATTTGCCTTTGTCCAAAATATCTTCATGGGGCTTGATGACGGCAAACCCCTGAAACCCCTGCCTACATGCTCTTAAGGAATATAAGGCAATGTTTGTTAGGACACGCACTCTGTTACTGAGCACTTTGTTTGAAGCACTTTAAGTTTACTACAGGCTTTGGGTGGATTTAACTCCATCAGTTTACCTAATTTTCCTATACTTGACTGCCTTATCTGGTTATTTGGAAGCTGATCGTCTTTGTACCCATTTTAAAAAATTGTTTTTCATTTCTATTTAAAAAAAAAAAAAAAAAAAAAAAAAGTGATTAGTATTTGACTTTTTGTTTTGCATTTTTGTGTATTTTGAGAAAGATGCAATTAGGACTGATGTCGTCCTTTGTGATTTTATAAAAAGATAAATGTTCTACACAGAATTTATAATGCTCACTTTATGGTGCCGATGTCCATGTTAGTTGTTTTATAAAAACATTTGTGATGTTTTTAAATTTTCATGAAAAAATGTTAAATAAACAAAATGTAAAGTAACTGAATTTCTGTACTTTTTTTTTTTTTTTTTTTAGTAGTCTACACTCAAACATTGAAACATAAATATCTTTTAATTAATAATCAGATAATTTGAGTTTAGGTTGTAATATAATTGCGTTGTGTTGCATCAAAATAATAAACTACAAGAAACACAAAAATATTGAAATTAAAGTATACAGTCTTTGAGTAAAGCTCAATTAATAAAATATAAAATATAATTTAAAATTTTTAGGTTAACAATAAATACAAATTTTGAGTACCCCATACTTAGAAGATATGAGTTTTTGTACTTAAATCTTTTGAGGTAATCAGTTTCCACAAAAGTTTTAAGTTCAGTCAACTTGTTCGGGTTTACAGTGTAGCACAGAGGCACAGTTTAAAAACACAGCCATTGTGGAGTTCCAATCAGGTGAACCAGTCCAGTTCCTTAAGGATAGCTTGCCTTGCAAAAGACAAAGCCGTAACCCAAGTGTTGTCCATCATATCCAGCTTCTGTCTGCACTGTATGCTGCAGACAGGGGTTCATGTTTAACCCATTATTACCTAACTGAACTGAAAGGGCTTGCTAAACTGAGCGGTGCAGATTTTGAGAACGTTTTGCTGGATGAGCTGGCCAGAATGAAGGAGTCCACTGAGAGTAACCCCACAGTTGGACCAAATGTAACAGTGCCTAATCAGAATCTGCAGCTCACTAGTGACACAGACCAAGATGAACCAGCCATCATAGCGCATCAAAGTCCTGTTAAACTGGGCAGTGATTTAACCCACTTGCCTGAGCATAACTCTCACTCATCCTCTCCAAGTGTAGAGGTGACTCCCTCGCACAGAAAAACCACTATCTACTTACCACCTGAACAGCTCACTACACCTGAAGTACAGAGAGTAGTAGTTGAGCATGTCATTAAGAACAATGAAATGCCTTCTCAAGGTCATACAAAGCTCAGGCCCTTCTCGGGGAAAACCCCTTGCTCTACTTTCGAAGCTGATTATGATACGTGGCGCAACAATGTTGAATTCCACTTCACAGATTGTACCATATCTGACAAACATATGGTAAGGAAAATAGTTGAGAACCTTCTTCCACCAGCTGCTAACATTGTAAAGCACCTTGGTCCTAACGCTTCTCCCCATGACTATCTCAGCCTTCTTGACTCAGCGTATGGTACTGTTGATGATGGGGATGAGCTTTTTGCCAAATTCATGAGCACAAACCAGAACTCAGGTGAAAAGCCTTCTGCCTATTTACAGCGGTTGCAGATAACCCTGAGTAAAGTCATTAAAAGAGGTGGCATCACTACAAATGATTCAGATCGCCAACTGCTTAAACAGTTTTGTAGAGGTTGCTGGAACAACAGCTTGAGCAGAAGAAGGACAAGCCACCTTCATTTCTAGAGTTGCTCCTCATGCTACGTACTGAGGAGGACTGGCAAGCGGCAAAGTCCAGCCGATTTCTAAGCCTAAGGCACATTTGAACTCCCTTGAAGTAGGAGAGTATGCCACTAATGATACAGACGTATCAGCTGTTAACGATAGGCTAGTGCCTTTTGATGCACATAAGTTAGAAAGGAAACTTGCAAAGCTACAAGCCCAAGTGGTTTCACTGAAAGCATCAGCTATTGACAGTTCAAGCCAGAACTCTGACAAGCCAAATAAGAAAACCAAACCTAAGTTCAAGATTCTTCCTAAAGAGAAATGTGACCCAAGCGAGACTAAGCTCACTAAGAAGCCACGCCCATGGTACTGCTTCAGGTGCGGCGAGGATGGTCATATTGCTCCCTCTTGCAGCAATGAACCAAACTCTGAACTAGCTGAAATGAAACGTAAGGAGTTCAACCAAAAACTACAAGTCTGGGAGGAACAGAATATGTCAGCTTTAAACTAAAATCAGTTTCTGGGGAGGGACTACCAGGAACTGAAAGTAATCATGAACGTCCCAAACCGGAACCTCAGAGCAAAGCATCTTCTGTCTCTCGTGCAGCACGACCCCAGATTAGGTTACCCAAGGGACTTGTAGGACAGAAATGTACAGCAAATGTTACTGTGTCGGGAGTCAATTGCAGTTGTCTCCTTGACACTGGGTCTCAAGTGACCACAGTATCCGCTTCATTTTACAACACCAATCTTTCAGAACATCCCATTCAGCCTATCAGTGGCCTGGATGTTGAGGCTGCTAGTGGCCAAAATGTTCCTTACTTGGGATACATACCCATCAGCCTTAAGTTTCCAAAAAGCTTTATTGAAACTGAGCCTGAGGTTTCTAGCCTTGCTTTAGTAGTACCTGACCTACGCTCTAACTGTGACCTGCCTGTGCTGATTGGGACAAATGCACTTGATGTTCTGTATGACGAATATTGTCAAGGTAAAGATCCCAGATTTGTCGCCGGTCTATGGCTACAGGCATATCCTTCGTACACTCAAGGTCAGGAGAGAGATAAACCTAGCCGGAAACGATGGCTTTGTAACTCTTAAGGGCAAGGTGCAACATGTAGTACCAGCTCAAGGGAGAGTCCTCCTTGAAGGCTGTGTCAGATCCAGCAGTGCTGGTGAATGTGCCATCGTTGAACAGCCAACGACATCCACCTTACCAGGGGGAATTTTTGTGGAGTGCTGTCTTGTCACTTTGCCCAAGAAGCATCCTCATAGGTAGGGCTGCTCAATTAATCAAATTTTAATCACGATTACGATCTGGGCTTTCAACGATCATTAAAAATGACTGAGCCGATTATTAGCCCCTCCCTCATTTATCCGCGACACCTTAAAGGCCGGTCCGTGAAAATATTGTCGGGCATAAACCGGTCCGTGGCGCAAAAAAGGTTGGAGACCGCTGATTAAGAGGACCCGAGGGAAGCTCAGAAAGCTAAGCAGAAGTTATTTGAAGAGGAGAGTGACTGCTGTTGGTTGAAAAGAGAGGTAAAAAAAAAAAACTTCAGTGGTGTTGTACACTATTTTATATTATTTTTTAAAGTCATTGTTAACCCTTTAAATCCGGTCAGAGCAGCATGCTCCGTTTTGTGTAACTATTTTTAAATCCCTGTAGAACCTGAACTGCGTAAGCTAGCGCAATAATTTGTTTTGCATATGAAACCGGAGGAGTTGTACTTACATCTTATGCCATCAGCTTGTCCTCGGTCACGGTTTCCTTCCACATAAAGCTTTGAAAAAATAGCATAAAAAGCGCTTGCAGGAACAAAAACATAATATTCCAGAAACACGCTTTGCCGATCCGATCAGCTGTTCATAACACTTCCCACATTGAAAAAGTCGTCAGCGCGAACTATCACATGTCCGCCATTTCCTGGCCGAAACCGGAAGTGATGTCATTTTCGCGGAAATGTAGTTCTTTACTTGTAGGCCTTAAAAACCTATACTGGTCATGTTTGACTTTTCTGAATAGTTTCTGGGATGCTTAGAACTCAAATTGCACTGCTGGAAATAGTTTATTTTGATGCACATGCTGTTTTCTTTGCAAATTTGCATCATAGGATTGTTTTTTCGTTTTTCCTGCAGTGTATATAAAAATTGGTGTATCTCCAAAATAAAACTATGAAGACACTCAAAATAAATTTCCTGTTGTTGTAAACTATTTTTTGCAACTTTTTTGTATTTAAAGTTTTGAGGGATAAACCTCTTAAATTTCTCCAAGTAGAAATATATGTAAAAAAACAAAAACGATTTTCAATTTTCTTGTAGTTTATTGCACTTTTTTGCAATTAATGTAGTTACTATGGACTTAATGCATACATATTATTAAAATATGGGCTATAACAGTTGTATAGCAACTTGAAATGCTCCCACAAATGGCACTACAACATGTAAAAAAATAATATAAGCTCTGGTGGACTTGGTTCTATAGTAGGTCTTAAAGGGTTAAATAAATATCGTCAAATAATCGAGATCTCAATTTCAGTGAAAATAATCGTGATTATCATTTTTGCCATAATCGAGCAGCCCTACTCATAGGTTACCTATATGGGTGAGAAACTGAGCATGACATAACACTGCCTTCTAGGTGTGTCATTGCAGCGCTCCATAGTCCTGCAAAGATATATGACAAATCACCCATTTCAACCAAAAATGATGACACTGTGAAATGTTGTAATGTTACTGCACAGACAGTTGATGAACCTGCTCACCCAGATTTGACATTTGACTTTGGCAATTCTCCCCTCCTGCAGGAGTGGAAAGAGAGGGTTACCCAGCGTCTAAGTGCCTATGCTGATGTTTTTGCCCAGCATGATTTGGATCTTGGAAATGTATCTAAAGTGAAACATCACATAAACTTAACCCATATGGTAAAAAAATATATTTTAAAATACATTTTGAAATATATTTATAAAATATATTTCAAAATACAATTTAAACTTATATAAAATCATTACATTTTAAGTATGTTAACTTATGTTCATACAATCTCACACACACATGTGTGTGTGTGTGTGTGTGTGTGTGTGTGTGTGTGTGTGAGTTTGCTTGTGTCAAAATTGGGGACTTCTGTCAGCTCACACACCAGTCAATTGGGGACACCTCTACCTTTGGGGACCAAAACCACCGTCCCCAATTAGATTTACCTCTAACAACGTTCAGCATGCTCTAAAACATATTTTAATCCAAAAATCTCACCTGTCCCCAAAAGTGACATTTTTTAGATTTTTTGTGTATGTGTATGACATTGCCCCCAAAAATTTTTGCAATCTGTGTATAACTCTATGTTGCCCCTAGTGGAAGTGTGTGAAATTGCAAGAATTTCCACTGTCCCCAAAAGTGACATATCTTGGATTTTTTTGTGTGTGTATTACCTCTCCCTAACCCTTTTATTATTATAGTGTAAGATTTCTTTTAATATACTGATCTTTTTTGAAAATCTTATTCAACATTCTTCTGTATGAATGGTTTTATATAAACAAACATTTGTTCTCTTGACTAAATAATAGAAATCAGTAGACTATTTAGTAGATTATATTTTCAAAGGGTAAAGAAGACACTAGAAAATACAAAAGAGTCATATTTCACGTAATTATGATATAAATAGTTTTAATATTTTTTAAAGAATTATTTGGCATGATGTGAAGCAGATGCATGAAATAATGGAGCACTTTAGGTTCATATTTGCTTTCTGAACTGCAGCTTGACATAAATTACTCTAAATTCTTGATACTTTTATTGCAAAATATTTAAGATGTTTCTTGAATTTCTGTTGGATGGTGCAGGGATCCAAAATTTGGTGAAACAGCTGAGCTAAATTTAAATTTCAATGTTAATACCTTTTAGGCAGTATGTAAAATACTGCCTAAAAAGCATAAAAAGTCACAAGCATATGGCATAAAACTTAATTCTCACCAAAGTTTCTTTAAGAGCTGATCAAAAACTGTGTAAGACAATGGTCATTACATATGGATCATGACAGAAAAAAAATTATATCCTGGATACAAGTGGGAAAGATTAGCTTCTGTAGCATGGTTGACTGGGCCTTAGAGATATGTGCAGAGCTTGACTCAAGTCAAGTTCAAAGTCAGCTTTATTGTGAAAACCCACATGTACAGATGATACACAGGAATTTTAAATTGTAATGCTCCCACGGTCTACAGTGTACAGTGAAAAACTTACAGGGAGTGCAGAATTATTAGCCAAGTTGTATTTTTGAGGAATAATTTTATTATTGAACAGCAACCATGTTCTCAATGAACCCAAAAAACTCATTAATATCAAAGCTGAATGTTTTTGGAAGTAGTTTTTAGTTTGTTTTTAGTTTTAGCTATTTTAGGGGGATATCTGTGTGTGCAGGTGACTATTACTGTGCATAATTATTAGGCAACTTAACAAAAAACAAATATATACCCATTTCAATTATTTATTTTTACCAGTGAAACAATATAACATCTCCACATTCACAAATATACATTTCTGACATTCAAAAACAAAACAACAACAAATCAGCGACCAATATAGCCACCTTTCTTTGCAAGGACACTCAAAAGCCTGCCATCCATGGATTCTGTCAGTGTTTTGATCTGTTCACCATCAACATTGCGTGCAGCAGCAACCACAGTATGGGCAGAAATCTGTGCCATCAGAAACTGAATTTGAATAAGTTAAATTTGAATTTGAATTCCTCAGATTGAATCTGAATTGTAACTTGAATAAATGCTTTTGAAAACTGAATTTGAATTAGTCTAATTTGAAATTGAATTTATGGTTTGAAAATGATCATCACTAAATTGAAATTGAATTTTATATTTTGAAAATGAATTGATTTGCTTTGAAACTGCATTTTATCCTTTAAAAATTCAGCTCTCGAATAATTTCAGTTTCACTTCTCACCATTCAGTTTCAGTTCTACAATTCAATTTCAGTTCCAAAATTCAGTTTTTTGGAACTTACATCCGGTTCCGGTTCAAGCGCAGATTAATAGAACTACGTTTTACTAGCGGACCGAAAGTGTTACTGACGGGAATCTGCAGCATCTTGAGCTGAATTAAGACTTCAGAAGTCATTCGTCATGTCGAATGACCAGCGGATAAACTCTCAGGTTGGTAATAAATGTATTACATGTACAAGAACAAGCGTCATGTTAACAAATAATAGCCATAAGGTAACTTTTATGCTTATTGTAGCTGCTAGCTAAAAACGCTAATTTAGCGTAATTTGCCCTGAATTCAGCTTTGACAAACAAATATGATCGACTGTTTCTAGTATAATTCCAAAGTTGTCAGAATAAAACAGGAAACACTAAAACTAGACATGACAACACAAACTTAACAAACCTAATGCGTGATGAATAATACAAGAACCCAAAACATAGAAAACCAGAGGAACAATAAACAATAACTGCCCAAACTAAAGACAGATAGGAAATGACACAAAAACTAATCACATAACAAAATGAGACAAATACAAACATGAACTCAGAGCGCTGGGTCAGAGACCCAGCCTGTGACACCTGGCTCTCATTCAGCACGTCTCTCGCCTCCAAAACTGTGAATAAGTACAAATACCACATAATACATTTTAATGACTTTCTGGTCACATTAATAAAGAACATCAATGCTCTGTTCATGTTCCAAAAATGTACAAAAAAAAGGTTTGTTCACATTTAGCACGTGTGTGCGTGTGCTTCTGCACCACAGGGTAGAAAATATAAAAGCATATGTACCAGGCAAGCTCTTTTTGTCACGGTCCTGGGTCTCCTGACCCAGTGTTTTTAGTTCTTTGTGGTTTTTGTATTATTGTACTTATGTGTGTGATTTATTCTATGGTTTCTAGTTTCGATCCCTTGCCCTTCATGTTTCTCTGTGTCCCCTCTGTTCTGTGTAAGTCTGTATCTGCATGTTTGAGTTCCCCTCTGTGTCCCCTCTGTTCTTAGAGTCCTCTGCCTTATGGTTTATGTCTCTGTGTTTCTTAGTTGCTGTCTCCACTGTGTCAAGTTCACGTCTCTGTGTGATCCTTCCTGTTTTACTTTGAAGGTCCGTGTCTTATGTAAATGTGTCCTGCTTTGCTTGTCTCGTCAGTCCTGATTTCTCCCAGCTGTGCCCTCCTTCTGTGTCTCATTCCCCTCGTTACTTCCCAGTGTATTTAAACCCTGTGTTTCTCTGAGTCAGTGTCGCGTCGTCCCTCATGCTGTGTGTGATTCTCCCCTTGTCTTCTGGTATGTGTTACAATTAGCTCTTCCCAGTTTAGTATCTCTGTTATCGTTTGTCACCTGTCAGCAATAAAGCTGCATTTTGAGTTCAGTTCTGTTTTCCCGTGAGTTTGCGTTTGGGTCCTATTTCCTGCCTGCCACACACCGATACATGACACTTTTTTTCTTTGTAAATAACAAAGGGCTGCCATGTTTAACTTGTCGGATTCTTATTAACTCACCCTCGAGTTTTTGCTTCTCATTGGAGCATGTGAAAAACGAATAAGAGGCTGTCTGATGTGTGAAATAACAAGCTGTGAAAATGATTTGCAGGAAACCATAAAGTATTTCCAGTGGCTGAGAACTGAAAAAGGAAATCAGCATGCTTTCTAGAAACGGCTGTAATTCCTGTGAGTAAATCACACTTTAATGAACTGTTCTCAGACGTTACCATTTCCAGCAAAGGCATTTTATTGTCGTGGTACAACACTAAATCAGAATTCATTCTTGTGTGTTTGCCTGGCTAAAAAAAAGTAGCTTCTCTGTGGCTCAAACTCAGGATTTACCTGTAGTCATCATATAATCTAAAAGTGTACACTTTTTGCTAGTTATATTACTAGTCATATCAACTAATATCATATCATGGTGTGTGAAGAACAGGTTACAATTTCCAGCAAAGAAATGTTAAATGAGCAGCCATTGTGTTGTAAATGAATGGATATTTTGTTGTTAAGAACAATGACTTGTACTTAAGTAAACATTATGAGTCAATGACTTAAAAATTTAAGACAGTACATCCTTCCATCCATTTTCTAAACCTTGCACAGGTTCAGGTTGCAGAGGCAGCAGCTTGAGCAGAGAAGCCCAGACTTCCCTCATCCTGGTCACCTCTTCCAGCTCATCAAGGTCCTGGGTCTGCCCTGGGGCTTTCTCCTGGTAGGACATTCCCAGAATATATTCCCTGGGAGTCATCCAAGGGGCACAGTCAGATGCCCGAAACACCCCAACCAGCTCCTTTTAATGTTGAGGAGCAACATTAAAGCTCCCTCTCGAATGACCAAGCTCCTCACCCCAGAGATGGGGTTCCTCACTCGATCTCTAAAGGAGAGCCCAGCAAGGAATCGTATTTCTGCTGCTTGTATCCACAACCTTATTCTTTCGGTCACTACCCACAGCTTGTGACCATGGGTAAGGGTAGGAATGTAGACTGACGGTAAATTCCGCTCAACTCTCTCTTCATCACAACAGATCTCGAACCGCCACCTTATGAAGGTTGAGGTGTTTGTGCGCTCCAGTGATCCTGGGAACTAAGTTGTCAGGAGCAATCTGCCCCTGGTAGGGTCACCCGTGCAGATCCTGGGTGAGGGGCCAGACAAAGTGATTCAGGCAACCTCTATGCAGCATAATAAATCACAGGTCCAGCGTACCACGCCTGGGGTATGGTTAATTGGGTCCTACTCTGGAGTCAGGCTGGGTAGTACAGTTGGTGGCTGAACCTTAACCCATGGGGTCCATATTGTTCAGTGGTCTGTGGATCAGGTACCAGTCAGAGCTGGCGGTCCTGGTGCTCCGATCTAAAACTGGTTAAGTAATATAATAATAATAAAAATAAGACAAATCTATAAAACACTAAATATATTTAGTATAAATCTAATAAATCTAAAGTGGCCTGCATCTGGGCGCATGTAGTAACATTTTTTGATGACCTTCAACTCTTCTTAAGCAACACTTTATTCGTGCAGTGCAAAACCAAAAGATCATATCAAGTCTCAATCCTATACTGCATGACCAAATATAGATGACATAGAGACATAACAGGGATGCAAAATATGTCTGGAAGGCTGCTTGGGTTTGGTTGGTATGACTCCAAAATAAACAACTTCCCCAAATGGCTGCTCTCCGGGGCTTTAAGTGTTAACTGTTACCTCCTTTGTCTCATCAATTGGCGATTGGCTTCAGCCCTGTCTCATTTTCTTGAGTTGTCTCCACTCCTCTAATCATCCTTCTGTGTATATTTAGTCGCTGCCTCTCCTTAGTTTTGTGCCAGTATTCCTTCTGTGTTTTTGGTCCTCCTCTCTACAACATACATGACAGTTTATTTGGGTCGGTTATCTCAGTTTGATGCCATGTTTACATCCATCCCTTGTCATTCTACCACAATCAAATAACTTTACTTCACAGAAATACGAAATGCAGAAGAAAGAGAAGCACTGTTTAATATAGCTATAAAAATCCATTTTTATAACACATGTTCTGATTGGCCTGTCTGTGTCCTTCCTTCTTACACCAAACTCAAACAGCTCCTGTGGTTTTGACTGAATGTTTATATTTCCTGTCCTTTTCAAAAACAACAGCTTGTTTCTTGTGTTCCACCATCACCACCTTCAAACACTTCACCTACAACACCCCCCTCCTCACCCCACACAAAAGAGGATTTCACACCACCTCCTCCCACCACAACTCTTCATATTCATGAAGCAGGTGTGAGGAAGCAGTTTAAGAGTCTGAATGCTCGGAAAGCTCCCGGCCCAGACGGCGTGTCTCCTGCCACCCTCAGACACTGTGCAAACGAGCTGGCCCCAGTGTTTTCTGGCATTTTCAACTCCTCCCTGCAGGCATGTCATGTGCCTGCCTGCTTCAAGTCCTCTACCATAATCCCTGTCCCCAAGAAACCTAGGATCACTGGACTAAATGACTACAGACCCGTGGCTCTGACATCTGTGGTCATGAAGTCTTTTGAAGTCGATTTTAAAGTTCTTTTATTGGTTTTTAAATGTCTTAATGGTCTTGGGCCTTCTTATCTCTCAGATCTGCTTTTACCATACGAACCCTTGCGGACCCTGAGGTCCTCTGGTACTGGCCTTTTGATTGTCCCTAAAGTCAGGACACATACTCACGGAGAGGCAGCTTTTCAGTGGTACGGTCCTCGTCTGTGGAACAGCCTGCCGGAGGAGCTCAGGGCCGCAGAGAACGTACATGTTTTTAAGAACAGGCTCAAGACCCACCTTTTTAATTTAGCTTTTACTTAGCGTTTATTTATTTTTTATGCTTATTTATTCTATCCTGTTATTCTATTATTAATTTAGGATTTACCTAATATTTATTGATTTTATTCTTATTCATTTTTTAATCTTCTTACTCTATTTATATTTATATTTATATTGTATCCTGTTCTTATTTATTTTATCATTTTACCCTGTATATATCGTATTGCGTCATATCTCCAGTGTTTCCTCGGAGGGCGCTCTCTGCACCGGGGCTGTTATTGACCGTGGCTGCTGGGTCTCTGGGGTCCTCTCAGCCTGGTTGGGGGGCTCCTTGGCCTCCCTCCTGCTGTGTGCCCAGCCCGGAGGCTGCGGTCTGTGACCGGCTCCCGGTGCAGACGGCTCTCTGTTATAATGTTTCCTCACTTGGCTCATGCGAGCCCAGCCCAATTTTTACTCTTTAAGCGTGCGCGTGTGTGTATGTGTGTGTGGGTGGGGGTGGGGGGATATATGTGTATTGAGAGTGTGGGGAGTGCGTTGGAGGGTGGGGTGGGCTGCTTTTAACTATGTAAAGCACTTTGTGCTACATTTTTTCTGTATGAAAAGTGCTTTATAAATAAAGATTGATTGATTGATTGATTGATTTTGAGCGCCTGGTTCTCTCCTATCTCAAGACCCTCACGGCCCCCCTCCTGGACCCCCTGCAGTTTGCATACAGAGCCAACAGGTCTGTAGATGACGCCATCAACATGGCCCTACACTTCATCCTGCAGCATCTGGACTCCCCAGGAACCTACGCCAGGATCCTGTTTGTGGACTTCAGCTCTGCCTTCAATACCATCCTTCCAGACCATCTCCGAGGCAAGCTTTCCCAGATGAATGTGCCTGATCCCATCTGTCGGTGGATCACTGACTTCCTGACGGACAGGAAACAGCATGTGAGGCTGGGAAAGAATGTCTCGGACTCCCGGACCATCAGCACCGGCTCCCCTCAGGGCTGTGTTCTTTCTCCCCTGCTCTTCTCCCTGTATACCAACTGCTGCACCTCCACCCACCAGTCTGTCAAGCTAATCAAGTTTGCAGATGACACCACCGTTATTGGACTCATCTCGGACGGGGATGAGTCTGCCTACAGGAGGGAGGTTGAACATCTGGTGTCCTGGTGCAGCCACAACAACCTGGTGCTGAATGCCCAGAAGACAGTGGAGATTATTGTGGACTTCAGGAAGCACACAGCTCCACTCACCCCCCATCATCCTGACTGACACCCCCATCACCTCTGTGGACTCATTCCGCTTCCTGGGTACCACCATCACCCAGGACCTGAAGTGGGAGCCCACCATCACCTCCGTCATTAAGAAAGCCCAGCAGAGGATGTACTTCCTGAGGCAGCTGAAGAAATTCAACCTGCCAACACGGACGATGATGCAGTTCTACACTGCAATCATCGAGTCCATCCTCACCTCCTCCATCACCGTGTGGTACGCTGGAGCCACTATCAGGGACAAACAGAGACTGCAGCGTGTTGTGCGCTCTGCTGAGAAGGTGATTGGCTGCAGACTCCCATCTCTGCAGGACCTGTACACCTCCAGGACACTGGGGCGTGCAGCTCGGATCTCAGCTGACCCTTCTCACCCTGGACACAGTCTGTTTGACCTGCTCCCCTCAGGCAGGAGGCTCCGGTCCATTCGCACCAGAACCTCTCGCCATAAGAACAGTTTCTTCCCCTCTGCTGTTGGACTCATGAAATATAACCGTATGACTGTTCCCACCACTAACACATGACCCTACGCTGTGTTCACTGCATCATTCCATGTTTGGCACTGATCACCACCTGCACTCATGTATATATCACGTATATATCTATCTATCTACTTAGCACTTTTAATTCTTATTCTCATTTTTATTTTCATGTCTATTTAAGCTTAATTTATAACAGTATTTATAACAGTATGTTTGCACTGAAGCACCGCAGCAATTTCCTAATGTTGTAAACCCGCTCAACATTTGGCAATAAAACCCTTTCTGATTCTGATTCTGTTGTGTTATCTTTATCTATAGATGTGCAAAGTTGTTCTGTTTCTTCAAGCGGACATATTTCGCCAAGTCATAATTTTCACCATTTTCTTCTTTAAAAACTCTTATGTTATTTTATTTTTTTAAAATATATCATTATCTTGCAAAGAGCTGCATCATCTTATCAAAAGCACCTTGTGCAACAGAACTCCACTGGAACAGGATCTTGGGTGAAGTGAAACAGGTTATAGGAGACTTCAGCAGCTACTTTACTAAAATCATGGCTGAATATGTGACGAAAGTTGGCAAGAGAACTGTGGACTTACAAATTGGATCTGTGTTATTTGCCGCTCTCTGCTCATCTGTACCATGTGGATTAAAAATTTCAGAAGGAATTGGACTATTATATTGGATATATATAACTGATGTGATTTGATGATTATTTTGTGATGATTATTTTTGAATCTGCTTTTGTTTTACTCCTGTTAAATTGCTTTAATAAAATTTCATGCAAACAGTAAAAGGAAAACTGCAAAATATAATAATTGAATGGGTTTTCCACGTGTCTGCATGGCCCCTCTCCAGGTACTCCAGCTCCATCCCACAGTCCAGAGACCTGCATGTTAGGTTAACTTGTGATTCTAGTGGTCGTAGGTGTGAGCCTGAATGTTTGTGTGTCTCTGTGAGTTAGTCATGTGACACAATGGTGAACTGTCCCAGTGTGTTACAGCTGGGAGAGGCTCCTGTGATTCTGAATTAATAAGTGGAAGAACATGGGTTGATAATTCCTTTTTACATGATGTAGATTTTTAAACTCAAATAGTAAAAGTATTTGTTGGTGTCCACACCAGCACTTCCTAAGAAACTCTGCTGACTTTAAGTCGTTGCTATCAGCTACAAAAATCACAGGCTTCAAACTTTTATCTCACTACTGTTGGAACAGGATACATTCAAAGTTTTATACAAAAGTTCAACAGTGAATATAAAAAAAAAAAAATCAGCTGAATATAAAGAGCCTGGATCTGAAACAGGACACACCCTTGTGTGTGTTATGCTAAGCGAAAGTAACAAATCTATATCATATTATTATTCAATATCATCTTCATAAACACTAAAAAGTGAGCGCGTCTGATATTTGAGCAGCAGAGGAGCAACAGTGGATTCATAAAATGCTCCTTTTTGCTGCTGCAGCTCTCCTCACTGACCTGTAAGACAAACACACAAAGAACAGAAATGTCCAAGTTTCAGGATGTTCACCATTTAATAACTTGAAGAATAACTCATCCTGCATGGCAGCATAATTACCAGGAAAGCTTCCTAATGTGACTTCAGAATAAACTGCTGCATCAGCTGCAGGACTTGATTTTCCTGTGAGTGGAAAGAAGATTTTAAGACCAGAGAAGTCAGAGCTCAGGATACATTTGATCAGCAGATACAGTGGGGCAAAAAAGTATTTAGTCAGCCACCGATTGTGCAAGTTCCCCCACTTAAAATGATGACAGAGGTCAGTAATTTGCACCAGAGGTACACTTCAACTGTGAGAGACAGAATGTGAAAAAAAAATCCATGAATCCACATGGTAGGATTTGTAAAGAATTTATTCGTAAATCAGGGTGGAAAATAAGTATTTGGTCAATAACAAAAATACAACTCAATACTTTGTAACATAACCTTTGTTGGCAATAACAGAGGTCAAACGTTTACTATAGGTCTTTACCAGGTTTGCACACACAGTAGCTGGTATTTTGGCCCATTCCTCCATGCAGATCTTCTCGAGAGCAGTGATGTTTTGGGGCTGTCGCCGAGCAACACGGACTTTCAACTCCCACCACAGATTTTCTATGGGGTTGAGGTCTGGAGACTGGCTAGGCCACTCCAGGACTTTCAAATGCTTCTTACGGAGCCACTCCTTTGTTGCCCGGGCGGTGTGTTTTGGATCATTGTCATGTTGGAAGACCCAGCCTCGTTTCATCTTCAAAGTTCTCACTGATGGAAGGAGGTTTTGGCTCAAAATCTCACGATACATGGCCCCATTCATTCTGTCCTTAACACGGATCAGTCGTCCTGTCCCCTTGGCAGAAAAACAGCCCCATAGCATGATGTTTCCACCCCCATGCTTCACAGTAGGTATGGTGTTCTTGGGATGCAACTCAGTATTCTTCTTCCTCCAAACACGACGAGTTGAGTTTATACCAAAAAGTTCTACTTTGGTTTCATCTGACCACATGACATTCTCCCAATCCTCTGCTGTATCATCCATGTGCTCTCTGGCAAACTTCAGACGGGCCTGGACATGCACTGGCTTCAGCAGCGGAACACGTCTGGCACTGCGGGATTTGATTCCCTGCCGTTGTAGTGTGTTACTGATGGTGACCTTTGTTACTTTGGTCCCAGCTCTCTGCAGGTCATTCACCAGGTCCTCCCGTGTGGTTCTGGGATCTTTGCTCACCGTTCTCATGATCATTTTGACCCCACGGGATGAGATCTTGCGTGGAGCCCCAGATCGAGGGAGATTATCAGTGGTCTTGTATGTCTTCCATTTTCTGATGATTGCTCCCACAGTTGATTTTTTCACACCAAGCTGCTTGCCTATTGTAGATTCACTCTTCCCAGTCTGGTGCAGGTCTACAATACTTTTCCTGGTGTCCTTCGAAAGCTCTTTGGTCTTGGCCATGGCGGAGTTTGGAGTCTGACTGTTTGAGGCTGTGGACAGATGTCTTTTATACAGATGATGAGTTCAAACAGGTGCCATTCATACAGGTAACGAGTGGGGGACAGAAAAGCTTCTTACAGAAGACGTTACAGGTCTGTGAGAGCCAGAGATTTTCCTTGTTTGAGGTGACCAAATACTTATTTTCCACCCTAATTTACGAATAAATTCTTTATAAATCCTACCATGTGAATTCATGGATTTTTTTTTCACATTCTGTCTCTCACAGTTGAAGTGTACCTCTGGTGCAAATTACTGACCTCTGTCATCATTTTAAGTGGGGGAACTTGCACAATCGGTGGCTGACTAAATACTTTTTTGCCCCACTGTATATGACACGGAGCTGTTGGACGTAGAGGTGGATTTAAACTGCAGATTTGTCAGCTGCAGCCATTAACAGCATTAATGCTACGCTCCCCTTAATGATTCTCGCTCTTTGTAGTTTCACTAGATTATTACTTTAGCTGCCAAGTACAGAACAGACTACTTTAAGTGCTAAGAGCAGCATGTAAGAGCCAATGATGAGATGTAATACTTCACAAGGTTTCCTTTACTGTTACACAAAAAGTTAACAATTTAGACTTTTGAACAAAGGATATTTTATTTAAGGAAATTAGCAAAACAAAAATCTTAATCAACTAGTAATAATCATGTAATTCAATCACCTGACTGTTATCCTAATGTAACTAATCTACTCAGTGCTATTGCTGATTTCAGATATAGTGTTGATATAAAAAAAAAGATAATTTCAGTTCATAAGTCCACAGCGATTGAGCAACTGAAACTTTTGACCGTGAACTCCACAGTTCTTTCTTCCAATGTTGCTGATGTTACTCATCTGCAGCAAACTACAAAATGAACTCATATACTCATTTATACTCTGCATCACCCACCCTGTGTTTGAGTGCTTTGAATGATGACAACACAACAACACAGTATCATGCTAAACAAATACACCTGACTTAATGACTAACCCACCATAAACCTAAATGACTGCAGATTAACTCTGCTGATGTATAGTGGTAGTGTGTAGTAGGTAAGCTTGATAAGTGAATAATTAAACTCCAGGTTGACCTATAATTAGCTGCAACATAATGAAATGACACATTTCAGTACAAACACTGAATGAGACTGTTGTGTCTGTACCTGCAGCTCCCGTCTTTACCTCAGAGTAAACAGCACTCTGCTCTGGTTCATGATGCTTCCCTGTGAAGATGATCAGAGTATTCAACATATGAAAGAAATTAACTGTTAATTTTTTAACATTTTTTATTTATTGTATTTTTACATTACATTTATATTTATTATTTTTAAACTGCATGTGTTTTATTTACTTACTGTTCTTTTGAAGGTTTTTAAGGTCAATAAGAGAGTATGTGACATCTTGATGTTGATCTGATCCTGAAATGTTCATATTTTAGTTACAGGAATGTAAACATGTCATATGGAATTAGTTTCATTAAATCAAAAGCAAGTTTCATCTCTGACTGCTCTGTGCTTTTCTGCACATGTACTGCACCATTTCTGTTGTCTTCCACGTGCATAACATATTCAGAGAGGTTATTGGTACCTAATTAAAAGACGAGCCAGGGTCACATTAATCATTTTAATAAAAACCTAAAAGAGATTAAATATTCCTCTTTAAGTCAAAACCAGAACTATGAGATATTTTCAAACCATTAACCCATAATGTTGTTATTGTTTGTGTTGTTATGATATTAAACAACAGCCGTTCTCACTCCCGGGGCGCAGCATACCGATGTTTTGTCACGCAGCGTTCCTGAGGATTGTGAAAGGTGACCTTTCATGTATGGCAAGCCACCCTGGCCAAATATCGCGATGGCTTGCCATATCCACGTTCTTATGGTAGGCGCCGGGTTATGGATGAATTCCTGTGCAATGACGGTCCCGCGGTAATAGACGTTCCAGCCATGTATTCCAGCCCTAAACCGAACCTTATCCCTAACGTTAACCAGCACTTTAATAAAGTGAAATAGTGTTTTCCAAAGCAATTTTAAGAAAATGAACAAACATGTGTAGATTGCGTCCAAACGGTTCTCATGTTTTCTTATTTTTCCAATGTTGTCATTTAGGAACGTGTTGGGTACCCAAAAGCATAAAATGTTGATGATTTGTCACCTAGCATGAAATATTACGCTTAGGGAGTTAGAACGTGTTGAAACAACATCTCTGTGGATTCTTTCAGTAAAGATAAACTCAGGTTGTAAACTCCTGTTTGTTTCTGATTTTATGTTCATGTGGCATTTGGCTGTTTGGATTTTTGTCTAACTGGATTTTGATAAAGATCCTTTGAAAAACTGCTGAACACAAACTGAACCTGTTTGAAACTGTTTGAGTTAATGAAGACTGAATGAAAAGTCAATATTAATAATGATAATTAGGGGTGCAACGATACACAAAATTCACGGTTCGGTTCGGTTCGATATTTTTTCGATACAAAAAAATGTTCATGCCTTTTTAATTTGTCATTTATTAAAATTATAAATATATATTTTAACTCAAAAGTACAGTTTTTAAATTTAACCCTAACCCTTGTGCGTGTTTTTTATTTTGACAGCGAATGCGCACCTGCGGACCACTTATGTGCAGCCCTGGTTATTTAGCTCGTCATATTGCAGCCACAGAAATTCTTTTGTCCATGAAACCATAAAGCTGCACTTTCTTTTTACCTTATAGTCTGATTTGTCATAACTTCTCCGTTTTGTGGTAAGCTTTTCTTTGGCTGTCACTTCTTCACCCTGACCTGTCTTATTTGGCTCAGCAGAACTAAAATATATATCTGTCTGTGAAGGTTCTCAGTCATCCAGGTCATCGTAGTCAAATATATATCCTGCTGCTTTTACACACGCACTCACATAAGCTCAGCGATTCTCTGCGCGATCAACCTCTCACATGTTTAAGCTTGTTGCGGGAGATTTCACTTGTCATGTTTGCATAGTAAGCTAACGATTAATAAGACGATGTCAGAGGAATTGGTGCACAAATTATCATCACTCACAGATCAGTGCTGTCATTGCAAAGTGAAAGCAAAAAAAACAAGCGCAAATTCAAACGCGATTTCAATATGTCACATATTGACAGTGGCTCACCGATGCCAATGACATAATTACCCAGCTACATTTCTGAAAGAATGCAAAAGCATTGACATATATTTTTCCTTCCTATAATAGCTCGACGGGCAGGGCAGAGATAGATTTTGGTAGCCCGACTGAAAAGATCGCTAGCCCCGGGACGTCGGGCTAGCGATATTGCGAGCCCTGTATCTGATTGAGGAATCACTCATCTTTGGAAAAGAGAGTTTATTACAGAGAAATGGCTCTTTCCAAAATAAAAGCTATACTATCCGCTTCTTCTGGGCTATATTCTCAGCAGCATATTAAACATATAAGGAGAATCATGTGCTAACAGCTGTCTAAATGACTCGGCTAAAGTTAGTAGCATGCTTGCTTGTTTTTTTTCTGCTTCCACTTGTCTTTGCACTAGGATGATGTCGGCGTAAATGTGCAGTCATATTCGTTGTGTTCCCACTAGTGCTTTCAGGTTAATCTCGTTGAAATGACCTTAACGCCACAACACGGCAAATCTCCGTTAACGAGCTACCGCCGATCGCCCCATGCATGGGGCTAGACGGCCAACACGTTAACGAGCTAACTGCGCTAACACACTAGTTCCCACCCATGTAATTGAGCATTGCATGGCACATCCAACATACTGTTTTACTTTAGTGCATGAGTCGCTTACCTTCAGGGTCATACGTCACATGAAAACCAAAATAATTCCAAACGCCAGATCTGAATGAGGGTGCGGGAGGTCCATGTTGTAAGGAGAGCTTAACTTCTGTCTCGCTAGCTTGCCCTGCGCTCTTCCTTCTGACGATGCTGTCTGTGTTGAGCGCTCAGTGAATCTGCGTTCGACTACTCCGCCTAGGCTGCACTGTCGAGCCTAGGCGGAGTAGTCGAACGCAGATTCACTGAGCGCTCAACACAGACAGCATCGTCAGAAGGAAAGTTGATAAAATAAATTAAAAATTTTGTATTGTTCGATACATATGCGTACCGAACCGAAAGCACTGTATCGAACGGTTCAATATCGATACGAATATCATTGCACCCCTAATGATAATATTATTTAAATGGTTTAAATACTGACCATGTTGAAGAGAGTTGTACTCATGAGTTTCATTCTGGTTGACTCCATGATTTGTGGAGGAGCCCGGACTGTGACCCTCAGACTGGATCGACCTAAAACAGGAAATAAACACAATAAACTCAAAAGTAACTGATGTTTGTTTAAAATAATATTAAAAGTATTTTACCAACCTGGTGAAGCAGGAATCTGTGAAAGAGACAAATGTTATTACACATGTTTGTCATGTATAAATTGTTCCACTGATATTTTGTGTCATGAGATCAGAATACATGTATATGTGTGAATAATTAAAGTGTATGTAGTAAATAAACTCTCTAATACAGCATGAAAAGAAGAGGCTCTTACACTTGGACTGTCTGCAGTGATACAACAAGAGCAGGAGAATAATAATAAGAGAGACTCCACAAACCAGTCCAACCATCAACCACACAGGAGATGAAGAGCTGTCAGCTCCTGACACAGTTACTGTAACAACAAACAATAATTAATTATTAATAAAGTGTAAAAGAAGAACTCTGAGAGCACAAATCTCTGCTAAGGCAGCTCACTCTGTTGACATTATTTACTTTTAAGGAAACAATATTGTATTTTCAGTGTATTTTTTATTTGTACTGTGAGAAGTTTGTAGTTCAGTAAAAATAAGTCCAAAGGCAGATTTTTTCAACATGACAACAAGGGCAGATGTGAAATGTAAAAGTGAGGTCAGAGGTCAAACAAATGATATTTTAAATCTTTATACAGTACTTTCTATATGTTGACAATACACAACACATTTGTAAGAATCATAGTTTCTGTGTTATAAGGATTTTTTTTTAGTCATAAAGTTGACCTTGAAGACCTCGGTGGCTGTAGCCAAATGTTAATGGATAGTTAACATGACTGCAGCTCGTCAGTGAGGTAACCAGGCAGGTCTGCTGGGATCCTTTCTAGGAAAATAAGATTTGTATGCTAACAGATTTTCCCCTTGTTTCAGTTTCTTCCTGCTTCAAGATTCGTTTTCATGCCATCATTCACCTCCAGTCAGACGCCTGCCGCCTTGGATCATTACCCCCCTATTCACCACCACTGCTGCCCCCCTCGGAGCCTCTTCCTCACTTGCCTGCCTGCCCATCGTTCAGCAGTTTCCTTGGACCTCTGCCTTCATCCTTTAGCCCCAGCTAGTCTGGACTCCAAGTAAGGCATTGTTGCAGCCACTTTATGAACACTCTCTGTCTTGTCACATTCCCTCAGATTTCCTGCCCTAACTGCTCTCTCCTCTCCCACAGATCTGCCGCCCTCACGCTGTTATGTCTGCTCCTCTGGCCTGTCTCTCTCACCTCAGTTAAGATGTTTTTGTAGGACTCACTCCTTAAGTTTAGGTTCATTTATGTTTTGTTCTTGTTGACCAAGTCAAAGTTTGCAATCTGTTGTGTTAAATTATTTATCCTTTGTTTGAGTAAAAAAACCCTTCACTTATTACATTCTCTGCTGTTTTCACTTGAGTCCTGAATCACAACGATATTAAACCTGACAATATAGAGATATTACATAATAGTTTTATAAAAGTTCTGACAAAATAGATCCAGGTGACTTCAAGCCTTTAAACAGACAATCTAATGTTTCTTCTCAAGCATGAAATCCATTAAAATCCATCACGTTTTGATCCTGCTCACCTTTAACTGACATCCAGCTCTGTGCTGACTCTCTTCCTGAGTACTGACACTTGTAGAAACCTTCATCAGACTTTGACACTGCAGAGATCTTCAGCTCCCCTCGGGGATCATTTTGAATAAGTTTGTCATTGTGATAGAAAAACACATTGGAAAGTATTTTTTGTGTTCTCAAACTGCAGCTCAGACTAACAGAAGCTCCCTCAGTCACAGGATGAACAGGATTCACCAGGATAGGACCATTACCATCATCTGTGAAACAATCACACACAATTGTTTCAGTCAGACCAGCTGGTGCAAACTTTGAGAAAAAGCTGTGAGTCGTGTCTCATGATCTACATGCAGACCTGGCTTCAGAGAGATTTTCTGAGAGCCTGGTTTTAATGACTGGAGAGACGTTTGAACAAGTGACAACATTTAAGGATTGAAATGTTCAGTTACAGTGGGTTCATCATGTGGATCATTCAGCATTTGCATTTTTGTTAGAAGGCCGAGGGTCCATGGAGTAAATAAATGCATCATGTTACTATTCTATATGGAGATTGTTGAATCTGTTATCTATTATGGTATCACTACATGGTTTGGCAAACTTTCTGTCAAACTCAGATCCCAAATTCAAAATTTGATTAAGAGGACTGGAAATATAGTTGGGATGCTCCCTTCATCCTCCCTGCAGGAGTCAAACTATGAAATTATTTAATGGTTATAAGTGAAATTGTAAATGTTTGTATTTTTGTTTTATTTTACATGACGTGTTTCCCTATTCCTTTATTCTGAAAGGGAGAATATATAAAATGTTGTCTGCAAATTTTGACAAACTTGATTATAAAAAGATCGAGTGAAATGAAACCAACAATCAAGAATGTTTTGATGCTTTGGTGCCTGTCGGAAAATGATCATTGATCATTGTTGTTTGTTTTGCCACATAGAATTACTTCACATAGAGCAAAGCTGAGACAAATGTTCATGTGACGTCTAAATCATTCAGATCCAAGAAGTAAATGTATAATAACATACTCTGTACAGTGATGTTGACTGCACTGCTGAACTCTCCTGATCCAGACTCACACCAGTACACCCCAGTATGTGACTTTGATGTGTAGATGTTACATGTGGATCCAGTCATTCTCCTACAGTCAGAGAGTCGGCCATCAGAGAACTTCCTCACTCTCCACTCAGTGAAGTTTCCCTCACAGGTCAGTGAGACAGAGTCAGAGGTGAAGTGTTGCACTCTGTCAGGACTCACTGTGAGAGACGCTGCTGAATGAACATCTGGAAACAACATGCAGTGAAGAGACAAAGCTCACAGATGTTAGGATTCAAAAGATCACAGTGAAAAAAATAGTTCTTGCTAAACCCACCATAACTGCAAATAAATCTATGAATGAGATTTGTTAATACAGATTTAAATGTTGTGACTCCTGCAGCTGGAAAGATTTCACTGAACCATCTGGGTCTCTCAGTAATAATCTCACAGCATCATTAGAAGCTACATTAGAAGTTTCTGTAAACCTGCTTTCCTACAGTTTGTCCACAGTGTGCATGTTTGTTGTTGCACAAGCAAATATCTTCATCATCTGTCATGTAATAAGATGTCTGACATTTGTGACCTTATTACAAACAGTCAGATCATTATCAGACAGTTTAACATCAGCAGATCTTAAATGTTTGTTGTCTTTGCTTCTACAAATCATGACAGCACTTTTACAGGCATCATGTCTGATATCATTTTTCACAGCAAAAGCACAACAACATGAGGACTAAAGACCACGAGATCATCTGTGTACATAATGTGCTTCACAGGAGTCCTGCCAGCTTTACAGACTTTCTAATCATCACCATGAAGATTAAAAAGAGCCGGAGACAAAATTCATCCTCGTTTAACTCTGTGAGAAACAAACAAGGAAGAATTTGAATAACAACAGAAGTGTCTGACTGAAGTTCAGTTTACTTGAATGTAGTGAGAAAGGATGAGATTCAATTTAATCCTTATGAGGAAACTTAAATAAAATCATTTAATGCAATTTAATTGTAATTGGACATCAGATTTCAATGTCAGCATGCCGCTGCAAGAAAAATAATGGTGAATTAAAGTGATGACATAATTTATTAGAGAGAAACAAGCTGACCTGCAGACCAGACAAACTTTGGTTGACTGTGATCAGTGCGATACTCTGGGTCTCCTCTTCCAGCTCTGCACACATATCCTGCTGTGTGTGTCTGTCCATGAATGATGTAGGAGTCCTGTGCAGTCCTATTGCCATCAGGTAGCAACTCATAACTGTAGGATTTATAGTTGAATGTTTTCAGATCAGGAACAGCTTTATACCAGTAGAAGCTCCATCCTGCAGACGGATGTTCAACCTCACAGTTCAGAGTTACTGAGGCTCCAGGACTCAGCCATGATGGAGACACAGTGAGGACAGGACGGGGTTCATCTGTTTAACAAAGATTTTCTCTCAGTGAACATGTAGTACAGTCTCTGAACAGTGAGCTCAGTTCATACAAAGAATAATAATCTCAGTCTATATGAACAGAAACACATTTTACAAAGTGTTCAAACAGCTTAAAGCAAACATGACTTACTGTCAGAAACTGTCAGTGTGACTGAATCACTCCACTCTTTTGTTTCATGCTGTGAACTTTTCATTCTGCCCTTACAGCGATAGTTTCCACTGATCAATAATGAAGCAGATCTAATCCTGTATTCATTTTGATTTGGAGGTTTTCTGATGCTGTTTGTTTCCCACTCATAATCCCACTCAGTGTCTCCTCCATGGATCTCACATCTGACAGTGATCGTCTCTCCTCTGTATATCTCAGACCAGTTTGGATACAGAGTCACAACAGGTCTGATTGAGACTGTTAATGTTCAAGAAAGTACAATAAAAACACATGAATGACAAAAGGTACAATTACCATCAGATGTAGTGCTTTGTGGTAAGTTCAAGTTTGAACTCACCAGTTGTGTCAATCCAGACTGACTCACTGTCCTCTGTGTAGTAAACTGGTTCTCCTCTTCCTCCTCTGCACCAGTAGAGTCCTCCCTCTGAGACACTGATTTGTTCATTTCTCGCAGGTTGATAAGATTTCCCATCTCTGTACCAGTAGTATTTCCATCCAGATGATGATGATGGTGATGATGATGATGGTGATGATGATGATGGGCTCACAGAGCAGGTCAGGGTCACACTGCCCCCTACTGGCACAGCTGTCCTATCAGCTCTCAGTTCAGCCTTTGGTTTCGCTGCAGTTCAGTTTAGAACAAGAACATAAAAGTAAAAATGACTGAATCAGAACAATTTAAAGATGGAAACATGTGAATGATCAAATATCACAAAACTTTATTAGTGAAGCTATAACAAAGTGTGTGACACAAAATACTCTGAAATACTGTTTTGATCTGCACAGCAATTTTTTTTAGAATTTACTTCAGTGTATTTAAAATTAATTAATAAATGCATAGTTCGTTTATTCTCATTAATTTGAAGCATGACTTAGTTAATTCATCTGTAATGAGAAAGTAACCCAGGTTAATATGATCTGATTGTACTTAGCATGCTATGTCCTTGTGTTCTTTACTAAATCTGCTGTTAAAGCCTCTGATAGCTAAGATGAGACCTAGTAAGTGTGTTTTATATTCTTTTGCTGTGGAAGCTGACATTTCCTGTCGATGTGCACAGATGTGTCAGAATGGGTTTTAAAAGACACATCGATGGTTTGGAGGAAGTAATTACTGAAGCTAACTCAGAAAGATCAATTAGAGAAAAAACTCTAAATAAATATCAATGGTACTGAAAGTAGCTGCACATAATGTTTTGTCTGTGAGATGATTATGAGTAATTTCTATACTCATTAAATATCATTAGCCTAAATTAATAACATACCAGCACAGACCAGCATCCAATAAAATGAGGCCATATTGTCGTCTGCAGTTCAGAGTTCATGAAATGGCCAGTATTTGTACAGCGCTTTACTAGATCCTAAGGACCCCAAAGCGCATTACACATTCAGTCATCCACCCATCCACACACACATTCAAACACTGGTGATAGCAAGCTACATTGTACCCACAGCCACCCTGGGGCGCACTGACAGAGGCGAGGTTCATTAAGTGAAAAAGATCCAGTGTGTGTTTCTCATGAGACCAGACTCTTTAACTAAAACCTGAAACCTCTAAGATCATTTCAACAATAGACAACATGCTAAAAACAACTGAAGGAACTGCATCATATGTTGGTGAAACAGGGAGTAATAAAAATATAAATAACACAAATACAGAAGTGAAAATATTGGATGTAACTGTTGTTCTTAGTGGATGTGGTGGAGCAGCTGAAGCAGGTTCAGCATTTGTTCTGCACTTCATGTATTAGAGCTGCACAGCAGAGAAGTTACTCTGATATGTTTTGTTCTCTTCACTGTGAATAAAAAGCTGCTTTTAAAAATATTTTACTGAGCAGCACAAATGAAACAGCTACAAAGCTGCAAGAACAACAGATTCTTACTAATGTTGATAAAACAGATCTCCAACTTACATGGTACAGTCAGTGTGATGGTATCACTCCACTCTGTTAACAAATAGGTCCTTGTGCCCCGACAGCTGTATCCTCCACTGTCAGACTCAGCAGCGCTGCTGATTCTGTATTCATTGGATGTTTCAGGTATGTTTTTCTGGCCTCGTCTCCATTCATACGTCCACTGAGCTCCTTCACTTCCCTGAATCTCACATCTGACAGTGACTGTCTCACTGCTGTATATCTGAGTCCAGGGTGGCTGCAGGGTCACAGTGGGCTTACTGGGAACTGTTCACATAAGAATGATCCAGTTAGGAGAAGAGAAACAGAAAACCTCTGCTGTTTATAACATAAGAGTAGAGTTACTGCAAAACAGCTGATTCACAGACAAACAGTTTGAAGACTCAACATCAAAACAAAGTCACAATAAAACTATTTATAGCTTTCAAACTGTAACACAACATTTTTAGTAAAACGTACAAGTATTTACTTTGTACAGTTATCTTTTATTTATATTCTTTATAAATAAATTTATTATTTACAAAAAGTTACTGTTTTTTTAATGAGTTGTCTTAAGTCTGATTTACTTTCACAAAGATGCGATCTTTGAGGAGTATAAACAAATCAGTGTGGATAAACAAGAAAACACTTTAGATTAAATCTAGAAACAGGATGAGGAGAGACTTTTTTTAAATCCCAGGATTAGTTAGGCTCTTGAAGAAGTTACTCTGTCAAGGCCGATCCTTAATCTCACAATCTTAAAGTAGACACAACAAAACTGAAGTTCTTCTATTTTTCTATTTCCATCTCTCCAAGTAATCCTGCTGTCAGAAAGAGAAACAGAAGAACAGACTAGTCCCCAAAGACAGGACGTGACAGTAATGACAACTTTATACAAGACTTTTCAAACTCAAAATTTCACAACTCTTTATAGGAGCAGAAGAATAAATAAACAAAAGTGACAAATGTAGAAAAAAGCAACACAGTTCAAAGAACATTAACATGTCGAGTAAAACTGGAGAATTTGTCTCATGAAAATATTACTTAAATGAATTAAAAGGAAGTGACTGACTCCATGTCAGACTCCAGGCCATGAAGCACCTTAAAAGCAAATAATTAAATCCTGAAATCAGTTTGAAAACATGCTGGGAGCCAGTGTAACAGTGGGACAGGTTTAATCCCGTGTGATGTGATTCGATGTGATGTGATGTGTTTGAGTTGGTCTGCAGTCATTCATCTGATTGTTTGATGAGACTGTTTCAGTGATTTAGGTGTGAAAAATCAAAGCATGTAAAATGGTTTCCTGTCTTTAAATGTTGTAAAATGATTCATAACTTATGTTGCAATTAATCCAGAAATATTTTTTGTTATTGTCTTGAGATTTTCCAGCAGAGAAGCAGCTGATGGCAGCGTGTGTTCAGCGTGTGTTCAGCATGTGTTCAGCGTGTGTTCAGCGTGTGTTCAGCGTGTGTTCAGCGTGTGTCCAGCGTGTGTCCAGCGTGTGTCCAGCGTGTGTCCAGCGTGTGTTCAGCGTGTGTCCAGCGTGTGTTCAGCGTGTGTCCAGCGTGTGTTCAGCGTGTGTTCAGCGTGTGTTTAGCGTGTGTTCAGCGTGTGTTCAGCATGTGTTCAGCATGTGTTCAGCGTGTGTCCAGCATGTGTTCGGCGTGTGTTCAGCGTGTGTTCAGCATGTGTCCAGCGTGTGTCCAGCGTGTGTTCAGCATGTGTTCAGCTGAGGAGATTCAATGGCAACATTTAAAGTCTCTCCTGAGTTTAGCTGAAAGCTCACATTCAGTTTTGAAACAGTGATGAAAACTCTGCGTTTGCAGCCACAGACACAAGGCAGCTGGGACAATGACAAGTGCATTTATTTTTTTCATGTTACAAACACATTTTTTTTTCTTTTCCGGATGTTTGACTCTGAATGACGACTGAATATTTTTATAAAGGAAAAACTGTTTTACATGACTTTGGATACTAAACTAAAAAAAAAAAAAAACTGCAGTACTGTTTAAAGTATTTTGTTGTGTTTTGGGAATTAAAATGAGTGAAATGTGTCCAACTTACCTGTTACTCTCAATGTGGTGATGTCACTCCACTCTGTCCAGGAAAAGCTTCTTCTGCCCCGACAGCTGTATCCTTCATTGTCAGACTCAGCAGCGCTGCTGATTCTGTATTCACTGGATGTATGACCTGTGTTTACTTGGCCTCGTCTCCATTCATACGTCCACTGAGCTCCTTCACCTCCATGAATCTCACAGCTGACAGTGACTGTCTCACCGCTGTGTATCTGAGTCCAGGGTGGCTGCAGGGTCACAGTGGGCTTAGGAGGAGCTGATCAAATAAAACATAGCATTAGCAGACTGATAATTTGACTTAAAAAATCAACAATAAAAGTTGTTTTTATACTTTTTAAATGTTTTATACATTTATGAACATATAATCCATTCGTTGTCACTTAGCTGTTGTTTGCTAACAATGCTGTTAAACCTCCAGTGGTGGATTCAGAGCTGGAGATTTAAAGATAAACGAAGTGAAAAAACTGCTGCTATAAGTAAGCATACGAGCAGTTTGAGAAAGGCTAACATAGCAGACCAGTCTCTCCTAAAATGAGGACAATTATTTATTATTGTTTTACACTACTTTTGTTAGTATTTTGTATGTTTTTGGATGAATTGTGCAATACAAATAAAATAAGTGAGGAGATGCGTTTAACTTGTATCCCTGAATCTTATATCTGACAGTGACTTTCTCACCTCTGTGTATCTGAGTCGTGGACGGTTGGAGGGTCACAGTGGGCTCAGGAGGACCTGATCAAATAAAGATATATCATTATCATTAAAAATCTATCCTGGTTTTATTGCTCTTGTTAATTGTAATTATATTTTTGTGTCCTGGTAAAAATTTGACTAAAAATCAACAATAAAAAGTTTAGTTTTTACCAAACAGATTAAATGATATTTAGACTCTACCAGCAGAGTGACTGAACACAACCAGGTGTGCACAAATCTAAACTGTGACACTGAACATCGACGCATAAACACACAATATCATTTAAACAACCTCAGTTTTACAGTCAAATATCACACAATTTACTTATTTCCAGAGGTGGGGAGTAACGAAGTACAAATCTGTACTTTACTTGAGTATTTATGTTGACATTGTGTTTTTCATAGTGTGAAGCATGCTGCAAAACAAACTGAGGTAGAATCACTGTGTTATTTAAGGCTGCATGAAAATCCTCTACAGATTAGTGCAGGATAAACAGGTTAGTTTGCTGTACTGTGATGGATTTAAAGGAAAGACCAGTGTGTGACTGGTGCACAGTGACAGTCCAATATAAAGTCAGTATAAACAGTGTACTGTGAGTGTAGAGACGAGGACAACTCATGAAACGTCTGCTTACATCTGACTGAATTCAGGTGGATAAATCTGTAAAGAGCAGCAAGTCAGCTGATCACAGCTCATACATTAAGAAAATCTACTGGAGCTCTCAATAGAAAATAGCCTGAGCCATTAAAAACTGATTTTAGGGCTCTGCACCGCTGAATCCCACTTTAAACTCTTGTCCATTCTCTTCCACTTATCCTTATCAGGGTCGCAGGAGGCTATAGACTATCCCAGCTATCATAGAGCGAGAGGCAGGGTACACCCTGGACAGGTTGCCAGTCTGTTGCAGGGCTAAGACAGAGACACAGACAAACATTCACACTCCCACATATTTAAAATAATCAATTCACTTAACCCCACTAAGTGCATGTCTTTAGACTGTGGGAGGAAGCCGGAGTATCTGGTATTTCCTTTCATTTTTATCCATGTAGCTTTGTACAAGGATTTTGAGAACTCCAAGAGTTAATACAAAAGCGTACACTGAGGTAAGCAGCACACATGCCAATATCAGTGAGATACACTGCACTACTCACACAAATCATCATCTTCTTGTAAATCTGTACTGTAATCTGTTCAGATAAACATCCATGAAAAGAGAATTAGTCTGTATGAAGGCAGCACACTCTTAATATGATCATTTTAAACACTCTGTGTTCCTCCGACACTGCCTCGTTTAAGTTTTGGACAAAATGGATTCTGGGATATTGCATTTCGTCATTTCGAGCTGATTGGAGACCAGAACAGCCAATCAGATTTTTTTTGCATCCAAGTCTGTGATTGGCTGGTTTTGTGGCACAAATATAACGGTGTTATTGTTGAGTTGAGCGCGCACGGGCAGAAATGTTGAGAGCGCGAGCAACACATTGCAAGCAAGCGCAAGTGCAAAAACTGATCACTGCATGCCTACATGCTCGATTTTATACACCTGTGGCCATGGACGAGCCGCAGGTCTCACTGTGAATTCAATGATTTGGATGGGTGAGTGACATTTGGCAATATGTACCTTTTGAATATTTATTCATACAAATTATTATAATATAGTAAGTATTTCTTATCCATTTACTTGATTAATCAGTTGAAAATCAATAGAACACTTGATTACTAAAATAATCAATAGCTGTAGCTCTAAATAAGACTCAGTACTGTGATCTGTTTGAATGGTCAGTAATAACAGCTGCATATGTGAACTGCAAGAAAAACAGCATTTCTTACCTTCAGCATTTCCATAGATGACAGTACTGAGCACTAAAATGATGAATAAATAAAAGCTCATTAGACATTATACAACTGATTAAATCCAAATAAATATAAAGTAAAGCTTCTGTTAATGAGTCAGTGCCATTCAAACAATGTCAGACGTGTACTTACAGAAAAAGCCCATCGTGCAGAGCAAAGATTGCCCCATCGTTACATCCAGCCTGCTGTACAAAGAGTTTTGCCTTGAACAAAGAAGATAAAGAAAAAAGAGAAGTTGTGTTTAGTTTAGATACAACAAGAGTTTTTCTGCAGTTTCTTCATCTGATTGGTCTCTCTGTGCTTCCTTCCCTTTTACACAAAACTCAAACAGCTCCTGTAGCTTGGACCACAGCAGTTAGGTGACAGGTTTACATTTCCTGTCCACTGCAAACATAGAAGTTTGTTTCTTTTGTTGACATCTTTCTCTGTAACATACAAAGCTGTTCTGTTGTCATATTTATTTATTTTTTTGCCATTTTCTTCTGTGATTTTTTCAGTTTCCTGTGGATCATTGTCACGCTGCATTATTGCTTTTCTGGCAGACTGGGAGTCACTGCGAGTAGAAATATGAAAGCATCCTTTTCTGCTTTGGAGCCTGTATTTTCTATGAAGTCTTTTTAATTCATTTGTTTTTTTCTTTGTTTATGAGTCTCTGCATGCAAACATGTAGATGTATTTCACAGTTAGCACAAACGTTATCATGCAGTGAAAAAGCTCCTTTGATCTGTGAATGTTCACAACTTGTGGTTAAATTCTGGGTTTAAGTTTGGTGGAGACCCAAACACAGGAAACGACTCAGTGTGTGGCTGAAGTGAGACTAAAGACCTTCATGGTTCACAAAGTAAAGTAACAAAGACAGCAAATAAATTCATAGTTACATTTATTATCTGTTGCTATTTAAAACGAAGCACAAACTCATTTATTCTGAATTCTTTGTGTTGCTTTGACATCTTACCATCTGACTACATGTAAACACAATAAAATTATACAAACAGATGATGTGAAATAATGATATAAACACTGTATTAATGATGTTTGTGTTGAACACTATATGTTACCAGCAGAATTATGTGATTCTGCTCAGAGTCAGTTCAAAAAGTAGACCCACATCCAGCGCAGGACTCAGAGTACCAAACAAAGCTGACTTTAATTTCAATAAGGACACATTGTTAGAAAGAATGAACATGATTTATTGAGGAACAGAATATAGAAGGTGTTTGGACTCCAATGGCTCGTCTGGGTGCTCTGTCTGGGGAGCCCCCTCTTCCTTCTACTCTCTTTCAAGGGGGTTGTTTGTTTTTGGACTGTATTTTGTTAAACATGCAGCAGGTGGTGACCCATCATGCTTTACTTCAGCTTTGTTCTTTTTTTCTTTCTTTTTTTTATCTTTTCTTGTATTTCCACCTCATTTCTCTATCTCTGTGTCTTTATTCTTTATCTCCTCTCCTTTCTTCTTCCTAGTCTGCACCTCCCTGCCTGTCAGCTCTGACACTATTACACTAATCCAGATAAGCTTGTAGCTGTGTGTTTACTTGCAGTTATACAAACAAATAGCTCATACAATATTTTCTATCAGTCATGTCTTTTTGAAAAGTGACCCATTCTTTCAGGTCAGAGTTTCAAACATTATGAAACATTTTCTGGATATGTTTATAGTCTCAGTCACTAAAGTCTTAAATGTTACTGTCATGGAATGGACATGTTATAGTTGTTTAGAAGTGTTACTACCACCTAGTGGTAACGGAGCACAATGTCTTTTTTTTGTAGAGAAAGTTGTCTACAGGAAGTAGTGTGCGCTGGTGATGGTAAATTCAATTCTTTTTATTGAATCGAGTTTGAATGAGTCACTCACCAAAATGAATCGAGTTTTTTGAGTCATTTGACTCACTGAGTCAGTTGCCCAGAGAGTGCAAGAAATTTACATTTTCACTCAAATTTAATTTGTTTCTCTTTTCATATAAATCCTACTTCTAAGATGAGTGATTAAAAAAGAAAAACAACTATTTTATAGAGGAAAAAAGAGCACAAAAAATAAGATTTCTAAAGGGAACATTTGTTTTATTTTATTTATTTTATTTTATTTGTACTTTCCTTAAATGTGTCAAATATATGTATTCTCATCTAAATAATTTAGTGAAATAGCAAATTTATGATTATTTTACTTACATTATTGCAGCAGCAGAATGCGAGTCAGACACTGTATTTTTTAATAGTGGTGGAACTGAGTTCATATATTTTTTTCTTTAGCCTGCTTATTATCTTTGCAAAACAAACAAAGTGTAGACTGAATGTAGCGTGAGCATCCACTGAGCTTTGAGCCAGGGGGCGGTAATGCACCTTAACCTCAGTTGCCAACCAAGAAGTAGAAGAAGAAGCTGTGAGTGACTCATAAGTGATTCGTTCGTGCTATGATTCAGCACAGGAAGGGAGGTGGTGAGTGAATGAGTGAGTGATTCGTTCATGCTACGATTCAGCACAGGACATTAGCTCTCAGGAAAGGGTGAGTAACTAAAATGTGCTGTAAGCACGTTAGCAGAGCGATGCTACTGTGAACTTTTGAGCTATTGTCTTGATGTGAGCTTTCTACTCATGGGTTTTTCTTCCATCCCAGAGCAGAAATGTTTTTGTTAAGAAACTGGCTGTTGTTTTTTCCCACAATTTTAATGATAAGCTAGATATATTTCTACTAGTGAAATTAGTTTGCTAACAGTAACAGGGATGAGTCAGTGAATGAGTCAGTTGGGCTTGTGAATCATGATTCACGAGTCAGTAAAATGATTCTCGAGTATTGAAAGGTTCGTTCATGACTCGCACATCACTGGTGTGCTCTTTTGCTGCAGTGAAAAAATTGTAATCTAATGGCAATCTCTGCAATCCTGGGGTTAACCCTTTAAGACCTACCATAGAACCAAGTCCGTCAGAGCTTATATTATATTTTTATATGCTGTAGTGCCATTTTTGGGAGCATTTCAAGTTGCTATACGTCAATGCAACCATTATAGCCCAAATTTTAATAATATGCATTAAGTGCATAGTAATTACATAAATTGCAAAAAAGTGCAATAAACTACAAAAAAAATCGTTTTTGTTTTTTTAACATATATTTCTAGTTAGAGAAATTTAAGAGGCTTATCCCTCAAAACTGTAAATACAAAAAAGTTGCACAAAATAGTTTCCCACCACAGGAAATTTATTTTGAGTGTCTTCATAGTTTTATTTTTGAAATACACCAATTTTTATATACTGCAGGAAAAACGAAAATAATTATTTTAATGCAAATTTGCAAAAAAAAAGCATATACATCAAAATAAACTATTTCCAGCAGTGCAATTTGAGTTCTAAGCATCCCAGAAACTATTCAGAAAGTCGTAAAGTCAAACATAACTTTTAAAAACACCAGTATTGTCAGGGTTTCTGGGTCGTTGACCCAGTATTTTCAGTTCACGTTCACTGTTTATCTACTGCCTGTTCCACTTCCTGTTTTATTGTATTAGCCTTGGTCTGTGTGCATTATGTTCAGTCCTCTTCCCATTCCCTAAGCCCTCTCTTCCCTTCAGCCCTTGTCGTGTCATTGATGTTATGTTGTCATTCCCGTTAGTGCTCAGTTATTCAGCCAGCCACTCAGTCTTTCAGTCAGCTAGTCAGTTCTGCCGTTCCTGTTTTGTTCATTCACCCGCTCCAATAAATTCTCATCATTTCTGCACTGTGAGTCCTGCATGTAGGTCATCTCTTCCATGCCTCCACACACAACCCCTGACAAGTATAGGCTTATAAGGCCCTGAAGGTAAAAACTACATTTCCGCAAAAACGACGTCACTTCCGGTTTTGGGCAGGACTTGCGATAGTTCGCGCTGATGTCTATTCCAATGTAGGAAGTGTTACAAACAGCTGATCGGATCGGCAAATATTATGTTTTTGTTGCTGCAAGTGCTTTTTATGCAATTTTTGCAAAGCTATATGTGGAAGGAAACTGTGACCTAGGACAAGCTGATGGCATAAGATGTAAGTACAACTCCTCCGGTTTCATATGCAAAAAAAATTATTGCACTAGCTTATGTGGTTGCAGTTCTACCGGGATTTAAAAATAGTTACGCAAAACAAACTTTAGTGAGGACAGCATAGTTACTCACATGTTAATTTTGTCAAATTTGATCCTCATCAGAGTCAAAAAGGACAAAGTATGCTTTAGCATGTTGCTACCTTCTGGAGAACATGCTTTTCTGCTATACTACAATAAAGTGTAAGTCCACATCCACTACAGTACCAAGCATGCGCACACACAACACAGAGCAGGAAATATGAAGTGCAGTATACAAACCATTACAAATAATTAAAAGGGACGAAAACAAAGGCGGCACGGTGGTTAGCACTGTTGCTGCACAGCAAGAAGGTCCTGAGTTCAATTCCACCATCAGGCCGGGGTCTTTCTGTGTGGAGTTTGCATGTTCTCCCCGTGTTTGGGTGGGTTCCCTCCGGGTACTCCGGCTTCCTTCCACCGTCCAAAGACATGCAGTTAGTGGGGATAGGTTAATTGGTCAATCTAAATTGCCCATAGGTGTGAATCTGTGAGTGAATGCGCGTGCGAATGGTTGTCTGTGTCTCTATGTGTTAGCCCTGCGACAGACTGGCGACCTGTCCAGGGTGTACCCCGCCTCTCGCCCTGGGATAGGCTCCAGCACCCCCTGCGACATTGGAAAGGATAAGCGGAAGCGAATGAAAACAAAGGCGCAGAGAGAGTCGAGACAAACAAAAGTCTCCCAAAAGTTAAGACGAGGAAATATGGCGAAGCGTATGTAGCGCTGAAGTTGATCTATAATTTTCTTTTTCCTTTAATGTCAATAAGGATACAATGTTACAATTGTACTTATAGGAACAATTTTATAGCCAAACGATATTATTTATAGTCGTGGGGAAGAGTGGGGGGAGCGCAAAATGTTTTCTTTTTCCTAATGAGGGTGTCACAGAAAATAATTCAGAAGCACTGACATATTGATAAAGACAGCAAGCTGTGACTTTAATGATCCGTGTGCTTCAGCAAAATCCTCTTTCTGTTAACATATGTGTTGCTCCCAATAAAACAATTTATAAAGTAAAACATACAGAGAAAAGACTGCACTGAAACCAACTGTATTGACAGGAGTGCTGGTAAAAGACGAAGAGCAAAACAAGGAAGTGATGGAAGTACCATCTGTGAGGAAGGCTGCATGTTAACCCTGCCATGAGTGTTAATGATGAAGATCAGTCTTCATATTTAACTGTTGTGGCGTCTCTTTATGGAGATTCAGATGATGAGGATTTAAATCAAGCTATAATTGCCAGCCTGGAGAGTCACATGTGAGTAGCAAATCAACAGAACTTCAGCTTAAGAGGGGCAGTCATGGAATTGTCAAATGAATAATGCAAAATCTCACTTTAAGAGATATACGAGTGGAACTGTCAAGCAAAATTAGCACAAACAGATTGAAAAATTTAATAAGAACAAAAAGGGATTTTTTCTTAAATCTAGAAGCAACATGAAAAGAGACTGCAGCAGGATCCACTGACTTACTGTGCTACTTTAATATTTTTTTCCCTCCGATAAGTAGATGGGCACTTGGAAAGAGCATTCTCTGTGGAAGCCAATCGATAATTTCACAATTTTAAAGGAGCGTGTAGCCACAACAAAATTCAATAATTTCTTCTGTATCCCAAGCAAAGCCACTAGATCCATCTCAGTTTGGCAGAAATATAATAATTAAATTCATAGATTTGGAGAATTGAGACTTCATTCATTCTCTGAAGAAAACTGTATAACTCTGTTATGTTTGGACTTTAATTCTACCCTCAGTCTTTTATCCTCTTGTATCAACTCATTCCTATGTAGGTCCTCCATGTGTCTGCATTTTCCCTGTTTAGTTTTCACATTTCCTGCTTTACTTTGGAAGTTTGTGTTCTTTGTGTGTTGCCTTAAATGTTACCTCCTTTGTCTCATCAATTGGCGATTGGCTTCAGCCCTGTCTCATTTTCTTGAGTTGTCTCCACTCCTCTAATCATCCTTCTGTGTATATGTAGTCGCTGCCTCTCCTTAGTTTTGTGCCAGTCTTCCTTCTGTGTTTTTGGTCGTCCTCTCTACAACATACATGACGGTTTATTTGGGTCGGTTATCTCAGTTTGATGCCATGTTTACATCCATGTAGCATGCCCTTGTCATTCTACCACAATCAAATAACTTTACTTCACAGAAATACAAAATGCAGAAGAAAGAGAAGCACTGTTTAATATAGATATAAAAATCCCTTTTTACAACGCATGTTCTGATTGGCCTGTCTGTGTCCTTCCTTCTTACACCAACCTCAAACAGCTCCTGTGGTTTTGACTGAATGTTTATATTTCCTGTCCTTTTCAAAAACAACAGCTTGTTTCTTGTGTTGTGTTGTTATCTTTTTCTATAGACGTGTACTGTACTAAAATCATGGCTGAATATGTGATAAAAGTTGGCAAGAGAACTGTGGACTTACAAATTGGATCTGTGTTATTTGCCGCTCTCTGCTCATCTGTACCATGTGGATTATAATTTTCAGAAAGAATTGGACTATTATATTGGATATATATAACTGATGTGATTTGATGATTATTTTGTGATGGTTATTTTTGAATCTGCTTTTGTTTTACTCCTGTTAAATTGCTTTAATAAAATTTCATGCAAACAGTAAAAGGAAAACTGCAAAATATAATAATTGAATGGGTTTTCCACGTGTCTGCATGTCCCCTTTCCAGGTACTCCAGCTCCATCCCACAGTCCAGAGACCTGCATGTTAGGTTAACTTGTGATTCTAGAGTGGTCGTAGGTGTGAGCCTGAATGTTTGTGTGTCTCTGTGAGTTAGTCATGTGACACAATGGTGAACTGTCCCAGTGTGTTACAGCTGGGAGAGGCTCCTGTGATTCTGAATTAATAAGTGGAAGAACATGGGTTGATAATTCCTTTTTACATGATGTAGATTTTTAAACTCAAATAGTAAAAGTATTTGTTGGTGTCCACACCAGCACTTCCTAAGAAACTCTGCTGACTTTAAGTCGTTGCTATCAGCTACAAAAATCACAGGCTTCAAACTTTTTTCTCACTGCTGTTGGAACAGGATACATTCAAAGTTTTATACAAAAGTTCAACAGTGAATATAAAGAAAATATCAGCTGAATATAAAGAGCCTGGATCTGAAACAGGACACACCCTTGTGTGTGTTATGCTAAGCGAAAGTAACAAGTCTATATCATATTATTATTCAATATCATCTTCATAAACACTAAAAAGTGAGCGCGTCTGATATTTGAGCAGCAGAGGAGCAACAGTGGATTCATAAAATGCTCCTTTTTGCTGCTGCAGCTCTCCTCACTGACCTGTAAGACAAACACACAAAGAACACAAATGTCCAAGTTTCAGGATGTTAGACATTTAATAACTTGAAGAATAACTCATCCTGCACAGAAGCATAATTACCAGGAAAGCTTCCTAACGTGACTTCAGAATAAACTGCTGCATCAGCTGCAGGACTTGATTTTCCTGTGAGTGGAAAGAAGATTTTAAGACCAGATAAACATGTTGAACAACATTCACTGGAGGTGATAGCAGACTTTGTTTACCTGCTTTCTTCTTGGCTTTTCCTTTTTTGGGGCGTTTGACCTCAGCATACATCAGACTGTCCTCTAAAAGAGAAGTCAGAGCTCAGGATACATTTGATCAGCAGATATATGACACAGAGCTGTTGGACGTAGAGGTGGATTTAAACTGCAGATTTGTCAGCCACAGCCATTAACAGCATTAATGCTACGCTCCCCTTAATGATTCTCGCTCTTTGTAGTTTCACTAGATTATTACTTTAGCTGCCAAGTACAGAACAGACTACTTTAAGTGCTAAGAGCAACATGTAAGAACTATGTATGAGATGTGATACTTCACAAGGTTTCCTTTACTGTTACACAAAAAGTTAACAATTTAGACTTTTGAACAAAGGATAGTTTATTTAAGGAAATTAGCAAAACAAAAATCTTAATCAACTAGTAATAATCATGTAATTCAATCACCTGAATTTTATCCAAATGTAACTAATCTACTCAGTGCTATTGCTGATTTCAGATATAGTGTTGACATAAAAAAAAAGATAATTTCAGTTCATAAGTCCACAGCGATTGAGCAACTGAAACTTTTGACCGTGAACTCCACAGTTCTTTCTTCCAATGTTGCTGATGTTACTCATCTGCAGCAAAATGATGACAACACAACAACACAGTATCATGCTAAACAAATACACCTGACTTAATGACTAACCCACCATAAACCTAAATGACTGCAGATTAACTCTGCTGATGTATAGTGGTAGTGTGTAGTAGGTAAGCTTGATAAGTGAATAATTAAACTCCATGTTGACCTATAATTAGCTGCAACATAATGAAATGACACATTTCAGTACAAACACTGAGTGAGACTGTTGTGTCTGTACCTGCAGCTCCCGTCTTCACCTCAGAGTAAACAGCACTCTGCTCTGGTTCATGATGCTTCCCTGTGAAGATGATCAGAGTATTCAACATATGAAAAAAATTAACAGTTAATTTTTTTATTTATTGTATTTTTACATTACATTTATATTTATATTTTTTAAACTGCATGTGTTTTATTTACTTACTGTTCTTTTGAAGGTTTTTAAGGTCAATAAGAGAGTATGTGACATCTTGATGTTGACCTGATCCTGAAATGTTCATATTTTAGTTACAGGATTGTAAACATGTCATATGGAATTAGTTTCATTAAATCAAAAGCAAGTTTCATCTCTGACTGCTCTGTGCTTTTCTGCACATATACTGCACCATTTCTGTTGTCTTCCACGTGCATAACATATTCAGAGAGGTTATTGGTACCTAAAAAAAAGACGAGCCAGGGTCACATTAATCATTTTAATAAAAACCTAAAAGAGATTAAATATTCCTCTTTAAGTCAAAACCAGAACTATGAGATATTTTCAAACCATTAACCCATAATGTTGTTATTGTTTGTGTTGTTATGATATTAAACAACAGCTGTTCTCACTCCCGGGGCGTAGCATACCGATGTTTTGTCACGCAGCGTTCCTGAGGATTGTGAACGGTGACCTTTCATGTATGGCAAGCCACCCTGGCCAAATATCGCGATGGCTTGCCATATCCACGTTCTTATGGTAGGCGCCGGGTTATGGATGAATTCCTGTGCAATGACGGTCCCGCGGTAATAGACGTTCCAGCCATGTATTCCAGCCCTAAACCTAACCTTATCCCTAACATTAACCAGCACTTTAATAAAGTGAAATAGTGTTTTCCAAAGCAATTTTAAGAAAATGAACAAACATGTGTAGATTGCGTCCAAACGGTTCTCATGCTTTCTTATTTTTCCAATGTTGTCATTTAGGAACGTGTTGGGTACCCAAAAGCATAAAATGTTGATGATTTGTCACCTAGCGTAAAATAATACGCTTAGGGAGTTAGAACGTGTTGAAACAACATCTCTGTGGATTCTTTCAGTAAAGATAAACTCGGGTTGTAAACTCCTGTTTGTTTCTGATTTTATGTTCATGTGGCATTTGGCTGTTTGGATTTTTGTCTAACTGGATTTTGATAAAGATCCTTTGAAAAACTGCTGAACACAAACTGAACCTGTTTGAAACTGTTTGAGTTAATGAAGACTGAATGAAAAGTCAATATTAATAATGATAATATTATTTAAATGGTTTAAATACTGACCAGGATGAAGAGAGTGGTACTCATGAGTTTCATTCAGGTTGACTCCATGATTTGTGGAGGAGCCCGGACTGTGACTCTCAGACTGGATCGACCTAAAACAGGAAATAAACACAATAAACTCAAAAGTAACTGATGTTTGTTTAAAATAATAATAAAAAGTATTTTACCAACCTGGTGAAGCAGGAATCTGTGAAAGAGACAAATGTTATTACACATGTTTGTCATGTATAAATTGTTCCACTGATATTTTGTGTCATGAGATCAGAATACATGTATATGTGTGAATAATTAAAGTGTATGTAGTAAATAAACTCTCTAATACAGCATGAAAAGAAGAGGCTCTTACACTTGGACTGTCTGCAGCGATACAACAAGAGCAGGAGAATAATAATGAGAGAGACTCCACAAACCAGTCCAACCATCAACCACACAGGAGGTGAAGAGCTGTCAGCTCCTGACACAGTTACTGCAACAACAAATAATAATTAATTATTAATAAAGTGTAAAAGAAGAACTCTGAGAGCACAAATCTCTGCTAAGGCAGCTCACTCTGTTGACAGTATTTACTTTTAAGGAAACAATATTGTATTTTCTGTGCATTTATTTTATTTGTACTGTGAGAAGTTTGTAGTTCAGTAAAATAAGTCCAAAGGCAGATTTTTTCAACATGACAACAAGGGCACATGTGAAATGTAGTGACGTCAGAGGTCAAACGTAACATGATATTTTAAATCTTTATACAGTATTTTCTATATGTTGACAAGACACAACACCTTTGTAAGAATCATAGTTTCTGTGTTATAAGTATTTTTATTTAGTCATAAAGTTGACCTTGAAGACCTCGGTGGCTGTAGCCAAATGTTAATGGATAGTTAACATGACTGCAGCTCGTCAGTGAGGTAACCAGGCAGGTCTGCTGGGATCCTTTCTAGGAAAATAAGATTTGTATGCTAACAGATTTTCCCCTTGTTTCAGTTTCTTCCTGCTTCAAGATTCGTTTTCATGCCATCATTCACCTCCAGTCAGACGCCTGCCGCCTTGGATCATTACCTCCTTATTCACCACCACTGCTGCCCTCCTCGGAGCCTCTTCCTCACTTGCCTGCCTGCCCATCGTTCAGCAGTTTCCACAGACCTCTGCCTTCATCCACTAAACCCAGCTAGTCTGGACTCCAAGTAAGGCATTGTTGCAGCCACTTTATGAACACTCTCTGTCTTGTCACATTCCCTCAGATTTCCTGCCCTAACTGCTCTCTCCTCTCCCACAGATCTGCCGCCCTCACACTGTTATGTCCGCTCCTCTGGCCTGTCTCTCTCACCTCAGTTAAGATGTTTTTGTAGGACTCGCTCATTAATTTTGGGTTCATTTATGTTTTGTTCTTGTTGACTGAGTCAAAGCTCACAATCTGTTGTGTTAAATTATTTATCCTTTGTTCGAGTAAAAAAACCTTCACTTATTACATCCTCTGCTGTTTTCACTTGAGTCCTGAACCACAACGATATTAAACCTGACAATATAGAGATATTACATAATAGTTTTATAAAAGTTCTGACAAAATAGATCCAGGTGACTTCAAGCATTAAACCGACAATCTAATGTTCCTTCTCAAGCATGAAATCCATTAAAATCCATCAAATGTTTTGATCCTGCTCACCTTTAACTGACATCCAGCTCTGTGCTGACTCTCTTCCTGAGTACTGGCACTTGTAGAAACCTTCATCAGACTTTGACACTGCAGAGATCTTCAGCTCCCCTCGGGTATCATTTTGAATAAGTTTGTCATTGTGATAGAAAAACACATTGGAAAGTATTTTTTGTGTTTTCAAACTGCAGCTCAGATTAACAGAAGCTCCCTCAGTCACAGGATGAACAGGACTCACCAGGATAGGAACATCATCATCATCTGTGACACAATCACACACAATTGTTTCAGTCACATCAGCGAACAAGTGACAACATTTAAGGATTGAAATGTTCAGTTACAGTGGGTTCATCATGTGGATCATTCAGCACTTGCATTTTTGTTAGAAGGCCGAGGGTCCATGGAGTAAATAAATGCATCATGTTACTATTCTATATGGAGATTGTTGAATCTGTTATCTATTATTATCACTACATGGTTTGGCAAACTTTCTGTCAAACTCAGATCCCAAATTCAAAATTTGATTAAGAGGACTGGAAATATAGTTGGGATGCTCCCTTCATCCTTCCTCCAGGAGTCAAACTATGAAATTATTTAATGGTTAAAGTTGAAATTGTAAATGTTTGTATGTTTGTTTTATTTTACACGACGTGTTTCCCTATTCCTTTATTCTGAAAGGGAGAATATATAAAATATTGTCTGCAAATTTTGACAAACTTGATTATAAAAAGATCGAGTGAAATGAGACCAACAATCAAGAATATTTTGATGCTTTGGTGCCTGTCTGAAAATGATCATTGATCATTGTTGTTTGTGTTGCCACATAGAATTACTTCACATAGAGCAAAGCTGGGACAAATGTTCATGTGACGTTTAAATCATTCAGATCCAAGAAGTAAATGTATAATAACATACTCTGTACAGTGATGTTGACTGCACTGCTGAACTCTCCTGATCCAGACTCACACCAGTACACTCCAGTATGTGACTTTGATGTTTTGAAGTTACATGTGGATCCAGTCATTCTCCTACAGTCAGAGAGTCGGCCGTCCTCAGAGAACTTCTTCACTCTCCACTCAGTGAAGTTTCCCTCACAGGTCAGTGAGACAGAGTCAGAGGTGAAGTGTTGCACTCTGTCAGGACTCACTGTGAGAGACGCTGCTGAATGAACATCTGGAAACAACATGCAGTGAAGAGACAAAGCTCACAGATGTTAGGATTCAAAATATCACAAAGAAAAAAATAGTTCTTGCTAAACCCACCATAACTGCAAATAAATCTATGAATGAGATTTGTTAATACAGATTTAAATGTTGTGACTCCTGCAGCTGGAAAGATTTCACTGAACCATCTGGGTCTCTCAGTAATAATCTCACAGCATCATTAGAAGCTACATTAGAAGTTTCTGTAAACCTGCTTTCCTACAGTTTGTCCACAGCGTGCATGTTTGTTGTTGCACAAGCAAATATCTTCACCATCAGTCATGTAATAAGATGTCTGACATTTGAGACCTTATTACAAACAGTCAGATCATGATCAGACAGTTTAACATCAGCAGATCTTAAATGTTTGTTCTCTTTGCTTCTGCAAATCATGACAGCACTTTTACAGGCATCATGTCTGATATCATTTTTCACAGCAAAAGCACAACAACATGAGGACTAAAGACCACGAGATCATCTGTGTACATAATGTGCTTCACAGGAGTGCTGCCAGCTTTACAGACTTTCTAATCATCAACATGAAGATTAAAAAGAGCCGTAGACAAGATTCATTCTTGTTTAACTCGGTGAGAAACAAACAAGGAGGAATTTGAATAACAACAGAAGTGTCAGACTGAAGCTCAGTTTACTTGAATGTAGTGAGAAAGGATGAGATTCAATTTAATCCTTATGAGGAAACTTAAATAAAATCATTTAATGCAATTTAATTGTAATTGGACATCAGATTTCAATGTCAGCATGCCGCTGCAAGAAAAATAATGGTGAATTAAAGTGATGACATAATTTATTAGAGAGAAACAAGCTGACCTGCAGACCAGACAAACTTTGGTTGACTGTGATCAGTGCGATACTCTGGGTCTCCTCTTCCAGCTCTGCACACATATCCTGCTGTGTGTGTCTGTCCATGAATGATGTAGGAGTCCTGTGCAGTCCTATTGCCATCAGGTAGCAACTCATAACTGTAGGATTTATAGTTGAATGTTTTCAGATCAGGAACAGCTTTATACCAGTAGAAGCTCCATCCTGCAGACGGATGTTCAACCTCACAGTTCAGAGTTACTGAGGCTCCAGGACTCAGCCATGATGGAGACACAGTGAGGACAGGACGGGGTTTATCTGTTCAACAAAGATTTTCTCTCAGTGAACATGTAGTACAGTCTCTGAACAATGAGCTCAGTTTATACAAAGAATAATAATCTCAGTCTATATGAACAGAAAAACATTTTACAAAGTGTTCAAACAGCTTAAAGCAAACATGACTTACTGTCAGAAACTGTCAGTGTGACTGAATCACTCCACTCTGTTGTTTCATGCTGTGAACTTTTCATTCTGCCCTTACAGCGATAGTTTCCACTGATCAATGATGAAGCAGATCTAATCCTGTATTCATTTTGATTTGGAGGTTTTCTGATGCTGTTTGTTTCCCACTCATAATCCCACTCAGTGTCTCCTCCATGGATCTCACATCTGACAGTGATCGTCTCTCCTCTGTATATCTCAGAGGAGTTTGGATGCAGAGTCACAACAGGTCTGATTGAGACTGTTAATGTTCAAGAAAGTACAATAAAAACACATGAATGACAAAAGGTACAATTACCATCAGATGTAGTGCTTTGTGGTAAATTCAAGTTTGAACTCACCAGTTGTGTCAATCCAAACTGTCTCACTGTCCTCTGTGTAGTAAACTGGTTCTCCTCTTCCTCCTCTGCAGCTGTAGAGTCCTCCCTCTGAGACACTGATTTGTTCATTTCTCGCAGGTTCAGAAGATTTCCCATCTCTGTACCAGTAGTATTTCCATCCAGATGATGATGATGGTGATGATGATGATGATGGGCACACAGAGCAGGTCAGGGTCACACTGCCCCCTACTGGAACAGCTGTCCTATCAGCTCTCAGTTCAGCCTTTGGTTTCGCTGCAGTTCAGTTTAGAAGAAGAACATAAAAGTAAAAATGACTGAATCAGAACAATTTAAAGATGGAAACATGTGAATGATCAAATATCACAAAACTTTATTAGTGAAGCTATAACAAAGTGTGTGACACAAAATACTCTGAAATACTGTTTTGATCTGCACAGCAATTCTTTTTAAAATTTACTTCTGAGTATTTAAAATTAATTAATAAATGCATAGTTTGTTTACTGTCATTAATTTGAAGCATGACTTAGTTAATTCATCTGTAATGAGAAAGTAACCCAGGTTAATATGATCTGATTGTACTTAGCATGCTATGTCCTTGTGTGCTTTACTAAATCTGCTGTTAAAGCCTCTGATAGCTAAGATGAGACCTAGTAAGTGTGTTTTATATTCTTTTGCTGTGGAAACTGACATTTCCTGTCGATGTGCACAGATGTGTCAGAATGGGTTTTAAAAGACACATCGATGGTTTGGAGGAAGTAATTACGGAAGCTAACTCAGAAAGATCAATTAGAGAAAAAACTCTAAATAAATATCAATGGTACTGAAAGTAGCTGCACATAATGTTTTGTCTGTGAGATGATTATGAGTAATTTCTATACTCATTAAATATCATTAGCCTAAATTAATAACATACCAGCACAGACCAGCGTCAAACAAAATGAGGCCATATTGTCGTCTGAAGTTCAGAGTTCATTAAGTGAAAAAGACCCAGTGTGTGTTTGTCACCAGACTCTTTAACTAAAACCTGAAACCTCTAAGATCATTTCAACAATAGACAACATGCTAAAAACAACTGAAGGAACTGCATCATATGTTGGTGCAACAGGGAGTAATAAAAATAAAAATAACACAAATACAGAAGTGAAAATATTGGATGTAACTGTTGTTCTTAGTGGATGTGGTGGAGCAGCTGAAGCAGGTTCAGCATTTGTTCTGCACTTCATGTATTAGAGCTGCACAGCAGAGAGGTTACTCTGATATGTTTTGTTCTCTTCACTGTGAATAAAAAGATGCTTTTAAAAATATTTTACTGAGCAGCACAAATGAAACAGCTACAAAGCTGCAAGAACAACAGATTCTTACTGATGTTGATAAAACAGATCTCCAACTTACATGATACAGTCAGTGTGATGGTATCACTCCACTCTGTTAACATATAGGTCCTTGTGCCCCGGCAGCTGTATCCTCCACTGTCAGACTCAGCAGCGCTGCTGATTCTGTATTCATTGGATGTTTCAGGTATGTTTTTCTGGCCTTGTCTCCATTCATGCGTCCACTGAGCTCCTTCACCTCCCTGAATCTCACATCTGACAGTGACTGTCTCACCGCTGTATATCTGAGTCCAGGGTGGCTGCAGGGTCACAGTGGGCTTAGTGGGAACTGTTCACATAAGAATGATCCAGTTAGGAGAAGAGAAACAGAAAAACTCTGCTGTTTATAACATAAGAGTAGAGTCACTGCAAAACAGCTGATTCACAGACAAACAGTTTGAAGACTCAACATCAAAACAAAGTCACAATAAAACTATTTATAGCTTTCAAACTGTAAGACAACATTTTTAGTAAAACGTACAAGTATTTACTTTGTACAGTTATCTTTTATTTATATTCTTTATAAATAAATTTATTATTTACAAAAAGTTACTGTTTTTTTAATGAGTTGTCTTAAGTCTGATTTACTTTCACAAAGATGCGATCTTTGAGGTGTGTAAACAAATCAGTGCGGATAAACAAGAAAACACTTTAGATTAAATCTAGAAACAGGATGAGGAGAGACTTTTTTTAAATCCCAGGATTAGTTAGGCTTTTGAAGAAGTTACTCTGTCAAGGCCGATCCTTAATCTCACAATCTTAAAGTAGACACAACAAAACTGAAGTTCTTCTATTTTTCTATTTCCATCTCTCCAAGTAATCCTGCTGTCAGAAAGAGAAACAGAAGAACAGACTAGTCCCCAAAGACAGGACGTGACAGTAATGACAACTTTATACAAGACTTTTCAAACTCAAAATTTCACAACTCTTTATAGGAGCAGAAGAATAAATAAACAAAAGTGACAAATGTAGAAAAAAGCAACACAGTTCAAAGAACATTAACATGTCGAGTAAAACTGGAGAATTTGTCTCATGAAAATATTACTTAAATGAATTAAAAGGAAGTGACTGACTCCATGTCAGACTCCAGGCCATGAAGCACCTTAAAAGCAAATAATTAAATCCTGAAATCAGTTTGAAAACATGCTGGGAGCCAGTGTAACAGTGGGACAGGTTTAATCCCATGTGATGTGATTCGATGTGATGTGTTTGAGTTGATCTGCAGTCATTCATCTGATTGTTTGATGAGACTGTTTCAGTGATTTAGGTGTGAAAAATCAAAGCATGTAAAATGGTTTCCTGTCTTTAAATGTTTTAAAATGATTCATAACTTATGTTGCAATTAATCCAGAAATATTTTTGTTATTGTCTTGAAATTTTCCAGCAGAGAAGCAGCTGATGGCAGCGTGTGTTCAGCGTGTGTTCAGCATGTGTCCAGCATGTGTTCAGCATGTGTTCAGCGTGTGTTCAGCGTGTGTTCAGCGTGTGTTCAGCATGTGTCCAGCGTGTGTTCAGCATGTGTTCAGCATGTGTTCAGCGTGTGTTCAGCGTGTGTTCAGCGTGTGTTCAGCATGTGTCCAGCGTGTGTTCAGCATGTGTTCAGCGTGTGTCCAGCGTGTGTCCAGCGTGTGTTCAGCGTGTGTTCAGCATGTGTCCAGCGTGTGTTCAGCGTGTGTTCAGCGTGTGTCCAGCGTGTGTTCAGCGTGTGTTCAGCGTGTGTCCAGCGTGTGTCCAGCGTGTGTCCAGCGTGTGTCCAGCGTGTGTTCAGCGTGTGTTCAGCGTGTGTTCAGCGTGTGTTCAGCGTGTGTCCAGCGTGTGTTCAGCATGTGTTCAGCGTGTGTTCAGCATGTGTTCAGCGTGTGTTCAGCATGTGTTCAGCGTGTGTTCAGCGTGTGTCCAGCGTGTGTCCAGCGTGTGTTCAGCATGTGTTCAGCATGTGTCCAGCATGTGTTCAGCGTGTGTTCAGCATGTGTTCAGCGTGTGTCCAGCGTGTGTTCAGCGTGTGTTCAGCGTGTGTCCAGAGTGTTTTCAGCATGTGTCCAGCGTGTGTTCAGCGTGTGTTCAGCATGTGTCCAGCATGTGTCCAGCGTGTGTTCAGCGTGTGTTCAGCGTGTGTTCAGCATGTGTCCAGCATGTGTCCAGCGTGTGTTCAGCGTGTGTCCAGCGTGTGTCCAGCGTGTGTCCAGCGTGTGTCTAGCGTGTGTTCAGCGTGTGTTCAGCATGTGTCTAGCATTTGTTCAGCATGTGTTCAGCATGTGTCCAGCGTGTGTTCAGCATGTGTCCAGCGTGTGTTCAGCATGTGTCCAGCGTGTGTTCAGCATGTGTCCAGCGTGTGTTCAGCATGTGTTCAGCGTGTGTTCAGCATGTGTCCAGCGTGTGTTCAGCGTGTGTTCAGTGTGTGTTCAGCATGTGTTCAGCGTGTGTTCAGCGTGTGTTCAGCGTGTGTTCAGCGTGTGTTCAGCTGAGGAGATTCAATGGCAACATTTAAAGTTTCTCCTGAGTTTAGCTGAAAGACATTAGCTCACATTCAGTTTTGAAACAGTGATGAAAACTCTGCGTTTGCAGCCACAGACACAAGGCAGCTGGGACAATGACAATTGGATTTATTTTTTTCATGTTACAAACACATTTTTTTTCTTTTCCGGATGTTTGACTCTGAATGACGACTGAATATTTTTATAAAGGAAAAACTGTTTTACATGACTTTGGATACTAAACTAAAAAAAAAAAAAACTGCAGTACTGTTTAAAGTATTTTGTTGTGTTTTGGGAATTAAAATGAGTGAAATGTGTCCAACTTACCTGTTACTCTCAATGTGGTGATGTCACTCCACTCTGTCCAGGAAGAGTTTCTTCTGCCCCGACAGCTGTATCCTCCACTGTCAGACTCAGCAGCGCTGCTGATTCTGTATTCATTGGATGTTGGAGGTGTGTTTACCTTAGCTGGTCTCCATTCATACGTCCACTGAGCTCCTTCATCTCCCTGAATCTCACATCTGACAGTGACTGTCTCACCGCTGTGTATCTGAGTCTTGGATGGCTGCAGGGTCACAGTGGGCTTAGGAAGAGCTGTTAAAAAAATATCATTAACAAACTTAAATATAAAATCATTATTAAAGTTGTCCCAGTTTTTATTGCTCTTGTTAATTGTAATCATAATTTTGCATGCTGTAGACAATATGAGTTGAAAATCAGCAATAAAAAAGTTTTGTTGTATTAATTATTACTAAAAGACATAAATGCATGACTGCATTTCTTTTGTGATATGCGGACATTGGTTGATATTCAGTTTGAGCCTCACAAAGACAGTCATTAAGAGAACTCAACATGCCAGGGTCACATGTAATTTTACAATCCAAGTCCAAACTTTTCTGAACCAGTGGATTTAGCACTAGACTTTTTTTAATAATCAGGAATGTAAACATGTGACAGGAAACAGTTTAAAACATCAAGCACATGGGCTCAACAAAGTTTACTAAAAACTTCATCAGCAGCAGATCAAGGTACCTCTCAGTGATTTTCATGAACTGAACTGTAAACAAATGATCCACATATGGACCTGTTCTACATTACAGGTTCTTCTGAGGTATTCTGACACTCGTGAACACCTGTGGTGGGTGTGGTTTGGGGCTTAGACTGAGGCTGAGAGTCAGAGTGGAGCAGAATGGAGGGAAGAGTGTGTGTGTGTGTGTGTGTGTGTGTGTGTGTGTGTGTGTGTGTGTGTGTGTGTGTGTGTGTGTGTGTGTGTGTGTGTGTGTAAACAACAGAGATAAAAAGTGAGCACAGGATCTAAAAGCTCTCCCCTTGTGTGTGTGTTTGGGCGTGTCGTACTGAGGAAACATGTCAGAGTGCTATAAACCATTAGTTTTTCATTCATTTATAAATGTATTCATTAACATCAATCAGTGGAATGAATCCAAGTAAAACCTGTTGTGAGAAAGGCTTACATAGCAAACCAGTCTCTGATACAATTATATTGTATTTTTAGGCCAAACTTGAAGAGAAATTAATGTAAAAATGCTAAAAACAAAAGAACTGATGGAACTGCAGCAATAAATCCACATATGGAAATCTTTTTTCCTTCCAAGTGTTTCACTGTGAGTACTTATGATATGAATCTAAAAAACAGTATAATTGAAAGACAAAGTATTTTGTTGTGTCTTTTGATGAAACATTATGCAGTGTAAATTAAAATGTGTGAAATATGTCCAACTTGCCTGTTACTTTCAATGTGGTGATGTCACTCCACTCTGTCCAGGAAGAGTTTCTTCTGCCCCGACAGCTGTATTCTCCACTGTCAGACTCAGCAGCGCTGCTGATTCTGTATTCATTGGATGTTGGAGGTGTGTTTACCTCAGCTGGTCTCCATTCATACGTCCACTGAGCTCCTTCACCTCCCTGAATGTCACATCTGACAGTGACTGTCTCACCGCTGTATATCTGAGTCCAGGGTGGCTGCAGGGTCACAGTGGGCTTAGAAGGAGCTGATCAAATAAAACATATCATTAGCAGACTGATAATTTGACTTAAAAAAATCAACAATAAAAGTTGTTTTTATACTTTTTAAATGTTTTATACATTTATGAACATATAATCCATTCGTTGTCACTTAGCTGTTGTTTGCTAACAATGCTGTTAAACCTCCAGTGGTGGATTCAGAGCTGGAGATTTAAAGATAAACGAAGTGAAAAAACTGCTGCTATGAGTAAACATACGAGCAGTTTGGGAAAGGCTAACATAGCAGACCAGTCTCTCCTAAAATGAGGACAATCATTTATTATTGTTTTACACTGCTTTTGTTAGTATTTTGTTCTGTTTTTGGATGAATTGTGTAATACAAATAAAATAAGTGAGGAGATGCGTTTAACTTGTATCCCTGAATCTTATATCTGACAGTGACTTTCTCACCTCTGTGTATCTGAGTCGTGGATGGTTGGAGGGTCACAGTGGGCTCAGGAGGAGCTGTTCAAATAAAAATATATCATTACAAACGATCCTGGTTTTATTGCTCTTGTTAATTTTAATTATATTTTTGTGTCCTGGTAAAAATTTGACTAAAAATCAACAATAAAAAGTTAGTTTTTACCAAACAGATTTAATGATATTTAGACTCTACCAGCAGAGTGACTGAACACAACCAGGTGTGCACAAATCTAAACTGTGACACTGATCATCGACGCATAAACACACAATATCATTTAAACAACCTCAGTTTTACAGTCAAATATCACACAATTTACTTATTTCCAGAGGTGGGGAGTAACGAAGTACAAATAGTTTGTTACTGTACGTAAGCTATCTGTACTTTACTTGAGTATTTATGTTGACATTGTGTTTTTCATAGTGTGAAGCATGCTGCAAAACAAACTGAGGTAGAATCACTGTGTTATTTAAGGCTGCATGAAAATCCTCTACAGATTAGTGCAGGATAAACAGGTTAGTTTGCTGTACTGTGATGGATTTAAAGGAAAGACCAGTGTGTGACTGGTGCACAGTGACAGTCCAATATAAAGTCAGTATAAACAGTGTACTGTGAGTGTAGAGACAAGGACAACTCATGAAACGTCTGCTTACATCTGACTGAATTCAGGTGGATAAATCTGTAAAGAGCAGCAAGTCAGCTGATCACAGCTCATACATTAAGAAAATCTACTGGAGCTCTCAATAGAAAATAGCCTGAGCCATTAAAAACTGATTTTAGGGCTCTGCACCGCTGAATCCCACTTTAGACTCTTGTCCATTCTCTTCCGCTTATCCTTATCAGGGTCGCAGGAGGCTATAGACTATCCCAGCTATCATAGAGCGAGAGGCAGGGTACACCCTGGACAGGTCGCCAGTCTGTTGCAGGGCTAAGACAGAGACACAGACAAACATTCACACTCCCACATATTTAAAATAATCAATTCACTTAACCCCACTAAGTGCATGTCTTTAGACTGTGGGAGGAAGCCGGAGTATCTGGTATTTCCTTTCATTTTTATCCATGTAGCTTTGTACAAGGATTTTGAGAACTCCAAGAGTTAATACAAAAGCGTACACTGAGGTAAGCAGCACACATGCCAATATCAGTGAGATACACTGCACTACTCACACAAATCATCATCTTCTTGTAAATCTGTACTGTAATCTGTTCAGATAAACATCCATGAAAAGAGAATTAGTCTGTATGAAGGCAGCACACTCTTAATATGATCATTTTAAACACTCTGTGTTCCTCCGCCACTGCCTCGTTTAAGTTTTGGACAAAATGGATTCTGGGATATTGCATTTCGTCATTTCGAGCTGATTGGAGAACAGAACAGCCAATCCGATTTTTTTTGCATCCAAGTCTGTGATTGGCTGGTTTTGTGGCACAAATATAACGGTGTACAGAAAGAGTTGAGCGCGCACGGGCAGAAATGTTGAGAGCGCGAGCAACACATTGCGAGCGAGCGCAAGTGCAAAAACTGAGCGAGAGGGGCTGCTGTTGTGTGTGTGTGTGGATAACAGCAAACACTGAGATACATTTTTTGCACGCAGCAATGAATTTTGTTCACTCAAATTAAGTTTTTCTTCACTCAAAATAAATTTCTCCTCAAAATGAAACACAATTATTTTTACGTGCGCTCAATTTTTTTTTTTTACGTGGGGTCAGAATAGTGGCACAAAAATAACACCATATAAAACCGACTGACAGCTGATTCCATAAATATACAAGATGGTGATGAGGAAACACACGGAGAAGACAGCTGGGGGGAATAAACATAATGACACAATACAGGAAGCAAAACTGAACACAGGATGGGACACTGTCAAAGTAAAACAGGAAACACTGAGACCTACACCTGAGACACACGGACTTGACAACAACAGTGATAAACAAACAGGGAGGCAATAGCAGAGACACAAGGACAGGAACAGATTTACAGTATTTAACTGTTTTTCTACGTGATGAAGAAAAAGCTGCTGTGAGAAAGAGAGAAACCTGTCGGCACCACCCTTTGACTTAAATTGTAAGAAACAAATGTGTAAAAATACAAAGAAACTTCTGGTAGCTCATCATTATTATATCTATACTATATTTCTATAGTAGATGCTGAAAAATAGAAACATTTCTGTTTACCTGCACTTTAATCATTTGCTGTTTTACCTGTTTGGTAGCTGTTGAAATGGTTTGGCCTGTACCACTAAACTTGCTGCCTTCAGGACCTCTGCCCCCCTTCTTTCTTTCACATAATGGTATGATCCCAGCCTGTCTTTGCATGTGATTGGTGCGCCCACCAAAGCACAGATTCGTAGCAGGGCTGAAGATTCAGCTCCCACATACCGAGGGTCCATTAATAAGTGGCTCGCAGGCCGGAAATAATTGTATCGAGGGCCGAATGTGGCCCGTGGACCGTAGGTTTGACACCCCTGATTTCGAGCATTGTAGGAGATAACAGCTACATATATGAACTGGAGTAAAAACAGTGTTTCTTACCTTCAGCGTTTCCACAGATGACTGTACTGAGCACTAAAATAATGAATAAAAACTCATCAGATATTATACCTTTTAAAGGCTTTACTCTGATTATTGATTATTGTAAATTTAGGGATGAACAATAATCACCAAATTTCTCCTGTTTGCTAAACAAGCTCTAAGCAGTGACTCACTAATTCTCAGAGATCAGAAACATTTTAATTAATGGTGCCTTTCAAACAATGTCAGACGTGTACTTACAGAAAAAGCCCATCATGCAGAGCAAAGAGAGCCCCATCGTCACATCCAGCCTGCTGCACTCTGATCCTCAGATAATCACAAACAGTTTTACTTTGCAGAAAAAAAGAGAAGTTGTGTTTTGTTTGGGTGTGACAGAGTTTTTCTACAGGTTCTTCTTCTGATTGGTCTCTCTGTGCTTCCTTCCCTTTTACACCAAACTCAAACAGCTCCTGTAGCTTTGACCGCAGCAGTTTTGTGACATGTTTTCCATCGCTTTAAGTCATATCTTACCAGGTCTTTTTTTTTACCGTGACATGTTTTCGCAACGTCCCCTGGATCATTATCATGCTGCAATGTTACTCTTCCTGCACACTGGAAGTGAATGTACCAAAACCCCTTTTCTGTTTTGCAGCCTGTATTTTTATATCTAAGTCTTTTTAATGATTTTTTTATATTTTGATTCTTTATCGGAGGAATTATGTTGAAATTCTTCTTTCATGCTGCATAAAAATATCCAGAGATTTTATCTGACTCTTAGCTGAAACATCATCATGCAGTGCTATAATAAAAATGCTCCTTTGACCTCAGATCTGTGAATGTTTTCACCTTGTGGTTAAATTCTATGTTTGGCTGACACCCAAACAGAGTAAATGACTCACTGTGTGGTTGAACTGAAACTAAAGACCTGTATGTTTCACAAATTAAATTAACAAAGACAACAAATAAATGTATCTTCTATTGGCACATCAAAGTGAATGTTACATGTTACCAACAAAGACTATGTAATTCTCTCCAGAGTCACATGCAGACGAGGTGACCTTTACTAAAGCTTACTGAAGCTGATCATTTCAGGCCCCAATAGTAACAAATGAAGAAAACTGAGTTACAGATAACTGATCACTGGAACACAGAGACTCTGGGTCATCACAAAAACATCCATATGGTCTCTATCAAGGTCACAAAAGTTTCAACTTACAACATAAATGAGAATAACATCCTGTATGATTCGACAGAAGTTCAGTCTGTTTAGCTATGTGTAGACTGATATGTCAGATGATATTATGGTGTCCCTACAATACGAGTGAATAAACTCTTAAACATTATCAACACTTATTCATTATTTTCAGTTTTACTGTGGATTGTAATTATTTATTAAAAACTAAAAATCATTTGCAGAAGGTCAAAACAGAGGAGAGATGTCAGGATGTTTTTGTTGTGTATCTAAAGGCATTTTAGTAATTATTCCTTAAATCATTTATTTTTATATTTTTACTCATGTTGCCATAGTAACTCTAAACTTGAATGCATATTGAGTAAATACACAAAGCACTGAAACAAACCCCATGTTGCTTCATTGTGTTAAATATTTCAATTTGGTCATGACCAAACTTCCAGTTCCTCTTTACACATCCTGAGGTTTGATAGCAAGAATAAGACATTATCACATAGCACAGAGCCAAAGTGTTTTCAGGAGACATTGAGATTCATTCTGTGGGCTGATGGAGAAAAACATGAGATCACTGAGGGTTTTTACGGTAAGTGCAGATAAGCCTGCAGCTGCGTGCAAACTTTCATTCATACTTCACAGAAATACTGACACAGGGTGAAGGGTTTTAGAACGGTGGGTTGATGTAGGTGTGTGTCTTTGTGCATTTATGTGCATGTGCCCAGAGCCCTGGGGCTCTGTCCTCAGCTCGTACTGGGGTGGCCAACCTCTGACAGGATCAGCTGCCGGTTGGTTTTTAGGTGATCTTTCTTTTTGGCTCCTTGTTGCTTCTGCTGGTGTGGACACGTGTTTGTTTTTGGGTCTCCTGGATCTTTCTCTGTTTTCTCTGTTGTGTGTCTGTGAAGGTTCAAATTCAAATTCAAATTCAAATTTTATTTGTCACACACACACAACCATACACAGTATGACATGGGGGTGAAATGCTTGTAGCTGTACAATGCCCGACCATTAAATGACAGAAGAAAAGTTTTACAATATTTACAATTTACAGTTTACTACAAAAATTTACAAATTAACTTAGGAATTTACAGTAAAGAATGTGCAAATAGCAGAAGAGATTATAAAGATAAGGATTATAAATTATAGGATTATAGGAAATGTGTGGTGGTGCGTGTGGTGACGTGTGTGAGAGTCCAGTCTTATAGTGACGTGTTTGGGAGAGTCCAGTCCTACACCTGGTTCAGGCCCCGAATAGCCTGGGGGAAGAAGCTCCTCCTCATTCTCTCTGTTTTGGCCTTAAGGGAGCGGAAGCGCTTCCCAGACCTCAACAGTGAGAAGAGTCCATTGTTGGGATGGGAGAGGTCCATCATAATCTACCTAGCTTTGGACTTGCACCGCTTGGTGTAGATGGACAGCAGGTCAGGGAGCTCTGATTGAATGATGCGTTCTGCCGAGCGCACCACCCTTTGCAGATCTCGTCTGTCCTGCTTGGTGCTGTTCCCAAACCAGGTGCAGATGTTTGCCGTCAGGACGCTCTCGATGGTGCAGGAGTAGAAGTTCTTGAGCACCTTCAGTGGCAGATGGAAGTCTCTAAGTCTTCTGAGGAAGAAGAGACGCTGACGGGCTTTCTTAACCAGGGTGTTGATGTGGCAGGACCATGACAGGTCCTGAGTGATGTGGACACCCAGGTATCGGAAACTGTCCACTCTCTCCACTGGCGTGCCACTGATGATGAGGGGTTTGTAATTCCTCGCCTGCTTTGTAGTGAAGTCCACGATCAGCTCCTTAGTCTTGCTGATGTTTAGGAGGAGGTTATTCTCCTGGCACCAGGTCTCCAGGTTCCTAATCTCCTCCAGGTAGGCCGTCTCGATGTTGTCGGAGATCAGGCCCCCAACAGCAGTGTCGTCAGCAAACTTGACAATGGAGGTGGTGTCTGATGTGGCTACACAGTCATAAGTGTACAGTGAGTACAGCAGGGGGCTTAAAACACAGCCCTGAGGCACTCCAGTGCTGAGTGAGATGGAGGGGGAGACTTGTTTTCCCACCCTCACTGATTGGGGTCTGTCTGTGAGGAAGTTGAGGATCCACTGACACAGTGATGAGCTGAGTCCTAGATCCATCAACTTGGTGAAAAGCTTAGAGGGAATTATTGTGTTGAATGCTGAACTGTAGTCCACGAACAGCATCCTAACATAATTAGGATTATGTTATGTTCTCAGTCATCCAGGTCATCGTAGTCAAAGCTTGCAAAGAAAAGCGTCTGGACTTCTTTAAGTTGCTTGAAGACGTTTCACCTCTCATCCGAGAAGCTTCTTCAATTCTAAGGTCAAATGGTGCAGAGTCCCACCATTTGACTCTCTGTTGTGGTTTTGCACCCTCATGATCACATATGTTTTATCTCACACACACACACACACACACATACATGAGGTCATTGATGTTTGTTTAAGTGCAGAGATGGTGCAGATAGACTTGCAGCTATTTGCAAACTTGCGGTTTCAAAAATGTTAACACAATATTTTCCATCAGCCACGTCTCTTTAAAAAGTGATCCTTCCTGTCATGGTCTGATCTAAAGGTCCATGGTCTGATCTAAATATCCTTAATTTCATTGTACATGTACAATGAGAATAATAAATAAATAATAAATAAATAAATAATAAAGGGCTATTCTATTGGCGGTGTGAAGAGGGAAGAAATGAGGATTTGACCCAAAATGCAGACTCTTAGAAAAGGTTAACTTAAACCCAGCTATATTGCTGGAATACAAAAAAATGCAAAAATACCAAAAGAATTATTTGAAACTAAACGGCAGGCAGAACACGCAGCCGGACGATGAGGGAGACCGCGATGCAGGACAGAGAGAGATGCAGGCATAAATACACACAAGAACAAACAAGGGAACAAGCCACAGGAGGGAATCGTAGCTAAGAGGACACACTTGGAAGCACAGCTGGACACAATTCTTCTCTTATTTTTTGTGTGTGATCAGGACAATTCTGGAGAAGATGGGCCTGCAGGGGAAAGTCACCCCCATGCAGGCTAGAAGAAATGGGATAACTGAAGGGTGGCTGGCCTCTCCCTTAGAGATAGGGTAAGAAGTTCGGCCATTCGAGAGGGGCTCTGAGTAGAGCCGCTGCTCCTCCACATCGAAAGGAGCCAATTGAGGTGGTTCGGGCATATGACAAGGATGCCTCCTGGGTGAGGTTTTCCGGGCATGTCCCACTGGGAGGAGGCGCTGGGGCAGACCCAGGACACGCTGGAGAGATTATATCTCTCGGCTGGCCTGGGAACGCCTTGGTGTTCCCCCGGATAAGCTGGAGGAGGTGGCTGGGGAGAGGGAGGTCTGGGCTTCTCTGCTTGGGCTGCTGCCCCCGCAACCCGGCCCCGGATAAGCGGAAGAAAATGGATGGATGGATGGACAATAACAATAAAACAAGAATATTTATAATACATCAACAAAAATAAAGCCTAGGATCCTCCTGGTTTAAAATACGGTCCACGACTGGGACACTCAGGTTAATCCTGCAGTACAAGGGTCTGGTCTGGTTAAGGAAAAGGTGGAGAACAACAAACAGTTTTAGTAGAAAGGTATGATTTTATTTATTTTATGACATCAAAGCATTATTGTGAATATCAAGCTTAAGTCAAATATACTAATAGGCTGTGAAAAGACTTAAAATTTATACACTTCATTTGTGTAACTAACTGTTAGGTTTTATGTTGGCACAAACGTATTGCTGGAACAGCCGAGGCAATTTTACTGCAGCTAGCAAAAGCATGAAGCACCAGGCAGAACTCTTTGTGTGATCTCGTGCACGAGGGAGATGACCGAGACGAGCGCTGTTCCTGGAGCCCCAGTCACTCTCAGTCAGCTCCCCCGTAGCACTGCTCTTTATTGTGGTTACATGAATATGCATAGATTCATTAACATATGACATCTCACACAGGCATGCATGTGCTCAAATAATACCATTGTTGCTGTTTCTCACTCTCATGATCAAGTATGTTTCGTGACACACACACACACACACACTAGGTAAGAAAACTAAGACGACCTAAAAACATAAACAGAGGGATAACAACTAGACAGGGCAGAATCATGACCTCTGAATATTAAATAACCCAAAACTATAAAGTCCAAACACAAAACGCTGGGTGCACGACTATATTTATATACCAACAACAGCCTTTGACACACATGTAGGCAATGTGGCTGCTTAGAGGAACAAAGATGTTATTCTGTATTGCCATGTTTGTAGTTTGATCTCATATTATCACTGCATGATCTTACTTGTTGAATAAAAATATCACTGTACATTTTTGTAGAGTTGAAAATAGTAAAAACAATTTTTTAGGGTTTAAAAAGTTTTAATTTATCAAAACATAAACAATATTTTCCGTTTGCAAAGTCTTCAGTGAGACGGCTTCAGAGCGTAAACAGGTCAAAAACAAGCTTTGGTGCTCAGCAGCTCTAAAAGTGTTTAAGTTGTTGACTTTGACTCTTCTCTCTGTATTCTGACACATGATGGCAGAGCCGCATAAAAAAGTGCTGCCAAGTAAAAAAGCAGTAAAAGAGTCACAGACACAGAAAAAGCTCTTCAAAATTCACCAGTGACTCAGTTCATTTCAAAACACTTTATTAAACTGAATTATTGCAGAGACAAAACAAGACAAACAATCAGCGTAATAACAAAAAGCTGTGAAGGGCTTTTTTTCTAACTCTGTCTGTTTCACATTTTCGTTGCCTAATTGTAACGTCCACTCTTACCAGTACCAGTTTATACAGAGATCAAATTAGTACTCAGCAGGATTGAGTTCAGTTTATTGATGCGGTCCTCCACAACAGGCCCAGTTTCTCATGTGGCCCCTCAGGAAAATGAATTGCCCACCCTGCTTCAGAGGGTCTCTGTGCCACAGCAGACTCCTGACCCAGAATCACACTTACAGTAAGTCATCGTCTTCAAAAGCAACCGAATGATCTGTGAGGTCAAGCTGCTCAGTTATTATTAATTTCTGGTTCTTTTCCACAGTGTTACCTCAGCAGGTGGCAGATGACCGCCCCTCTCTGAGCCTGGTTCTGTCAAAAGTTTCTTCCTGTTAAAAAGGAGTTTTTCATTCTCACTGTCACCAACTGCTCACTCATAGCCGTCTGATTTGGAGTGTTTCTCTGTATTGTTGTACAGTCCTTACAATATAAAGCCCCTGGAGGCGACTGTGGTTATGATTTTGCACCTTGTAATAAAAATTGTCAACTTTTATTTATATAGCACCAAATTATAGCGACAGACAGTTAAACTGAGTTGAACTGAATTACTTGACAGTTGTGTGCGCTGTCTGAGGACAGTCACTGTGTTTGTAAGTAGCCATGTTCATTTTGTCACATGTTCTTTCTACTTTCTCCTCTTTGGATTTCAAACAATTTGTTGAGCACTAATGTGCACATGAAGCACATTAGTGCTTTGAGTGCTCCAAGAGGGTAAAAAAAAAAAAGCACCTCCGTCCAGTGAAAGAGCGCTGCCTGCTGCCGCTCGAAGAGGTCAGAGTCCGCTGGGTCCACAACGCAGGGTCGTGTCATTCTGTCAGGGGTGTTGAGTGTGGATGCGAGGAAAGGAGGACCCAAACGCTGGACTCACAGGTAGGTGAAGGCTGGTGTTTATTATGACGAGCAGATGAGCTGAACATAAGATGACTGGCTGAACTGAACACACGTGCAGAGTAGACAACATTAACATCAATGACACGACAAAGACCAGGATGAAACTGAGGAGTTAAGTACACTGGCCAATGATGATGATTAGGGACCGGTGAGAACACAGCTGAACATAATGAAACAGGAAGTAGAGCTAATGACACTGAGACAGAGGGCTGGCACGGTGAAGCAGGAAACATGAATGTGGAACATAAACTGAACATGAACTGAAAACACCAGGTGAACCACCCAGGAACCCTGACACAGTCTTGACTTTAGACAACTGAGCAGAAGATGATTGAATCTGAACAGAAGAGGAGAAAATCAGATGTCTGAGACAAAGTCTGAGCAGAAAACTGAGAATAAATTATTCTGAAAGACAGTTTAGAAACTCAATAGAAGAGAAATATTTTATTTAACTGCAATGCAACCTGTGAACTGAGATGAACTTTGACGAACTTTGACTCAAAGCAACTGAGCAGCAACTTGGCAAATCGACAAAACAGAAACGAATGTAAATTTTTAACCTGAGCAGAGGAAAAGCTGCTCTGGAAACATGAGCAATAGTTTGACAGGTGAACAGAAAGAGCTTGAAACTCAGCAAACACGAGGCAGTTTGATACCAGAACAAAAGAGAAATGTCTCCCAAGAACAGCAACAACTTCAAGTCTGTGAATGTAAAGTGAGTGTAATCTGTAAGACTTGGAACTGCAGATTAAAATATTTTGATGAACATGAAACCATCAGAAATGTTTACATGAACCAAATCAGTAAAAGTGGAAGATGGAGGATGGCAAACATGCAAAAGAAATCAATACTGAGCAGAAGTATTGTTGTGTGAAAATGTCACATCAGGTGTTCAGCATTAAAGTGTGATTTACTCACAGGAATTACAGCTGTTTCTAGAAAGCATGCTGATTTCCTTTTTCAGTTCTCAGCCACTGGAAATACTTTATGGTTTCCTGCAAATCATTTTCACAGCTTGTTATTTCACACGTCAGACAGCCTCTTATTCGTTTTTCACATGCTCCAATGAGAAGCAAAAACTCGAGGGTGAGTTAATAAGAATCCGACAAGCTAAACATGGCAGCCCTTTGTTATTTACAAAGAAAAAAAGTGTCATGTATCGGTGTGTGGCAGGCAGGAAATAGGACCCAAACGCAAACTCACGGGAAAACAGAACTGAACTCAAAATGCAGCTTTATTGCTGACAGGTGACAAACGATAACAGAGATACTAAACTGGAAAGAGCTAATTGTAACACATACCAGAAGACAAGGGGAGAATCACACACAGCATGAGGAACAATGCGACACTGACGCAGAGAAACACAGGGTTTAAATACACTGGGAAGTAACGAGGGGAATGAGACACAGAAGGAGGGCACAGCTGGGAGAAATCAGGACTGACGAGACAAGCAAAGCAGGACACATTTACATAAGACACGGACCTTCAAAGTAAAACAGGAAGGATCACACAGAGACGCGAACTTGACACAGTGGAGACAGCAACTAAGAAACACAGAGACATAAACCATAAGGCAGAGGACTCTAAGAACAGAGGGGACACAGAGGGGAACTCAAACATGCAGACACAGACTTACACAGAACAGAGGGGACACAGAGAAACATGAAGGGCAAGGGATCGAAACTAGAAACCATAGAATAAATCACACACATAAGTACAATAATACAAAAACCACAAAGAACTAAAAACGCTGGGTCAGGAGACCCAGGACCGTGACAAAAAGAGCTTGCCTGGTACATATGCTTTTATATTTTCTACCCTGTGGTGCAGAAGCACACGCACACACGTGCTAAATGTGAACAAACCTTTTTTTTGTACATTTTTGGAACATGAACAGAGCATTAATGTTCTTTATTAATGTGACCAGAAAGTCATTAAAATGTATTATGTGGTATTTGTACTTATTCACAGTTTTGGAGGCGAGAGACGTGCTGAATGAGAGCCAGGTGTCACAGGCTGGGTCTCTGACCCAGCGCTCTGAGTTCATGTTTGTATTTGTCTCATTTTGTTGTGTGATTAGTTTTTGTGTCATTTCCTATCTGTCTTTAGTTTGGGCAGTTATTGTTTATTGTTCCTCTGGTTTTCTATGTTTTGGGTTCTTGTATTATTCATCACGCATTAGGTTTGTTTAGTTTGTGTTGTCATGTCTAGTTTTAGTGTTTCCTGTTTTATTCTGACAGTGTCATGTGTTCTTTGTTCATTGTATTTAGCTTTCCTCTCCTGGTCCTGTCATTAGGTTTATGTCAGTCAGCTGTTCCCCCATGTGTCTCCACTTCCCCTGATCACCTCATGTATGTATTTAAGCCCTTTGTTTTCTGCATGCTATTGTCGGGTTGTCTGTTTATTTTGACCTTAGTCAGGTTTTCCCTCACCCATAGTTATGGCTTTCATCTGTCAGTTCTACATTAGTTTTTGCCTGTTATTTTCCACCATAGTTATAGTTTTTGGTCTTAGTACCTCTTAGTGTTTTGACAGTTTGCTTTGGTTTCCTGGTTTTCCCTTGCCGTTATCATTAAAGGATCACTTTTCTGTTCAAACTTACAACTCATCGTCCTCATCTGCTTTTGGGTCCTGTTTCATCACACATCGGCGCACCCCGCCGTGACACCAGGAGCCATGTGACTCTTATGTTAAGGTATGTGCTACAGAACAGAATGATGAAAAAAAAGCCATTGTGGAAACTCTAAGACAGTAGTTAGTTTTTTCTTTTTTTTTTTTTTTTTTTTTCCTCTTCTCCTCAGGTTGGCTTGTTTCCAGATTCTGATCCCTTAGAAAGACAGAAGACTCAGATGGTTCCCCGCTGTAGGAACCCCATCTTCTTACGAACCTTTTACTTGTAAGACTTTATCCAGTTGCTCTTCCTGTTATTTTGTCCCTTCCTGTTATTTTGTCCCTTCCTGTTATTTTGTCCCTTCCTGTTATTTTGTCCCTTCCTGTTATTTTGTCCCTTCCTGTTATTTTGTCCCTTCCTGTTATTTTGTCCCTTCCTGTTATTTTGTCCCTTCCTGTTATTTTGTCCCTTCCTGTTATTTTGTCCCTTCCTGTTATTTTGTCCCTTCCTGTTATTTTGAAGGTAGACATGGCTGCTCTCCGGGGCTTTAAGTGTTAACTGTTACCTCCTTTGTCTCATCGATTGGCTTCAGCCCCGTCTCATTTTCTTGAGTTGTCTCCACTCCTCTAATCATCCTTCTGTGTCTATTTAGTCGCTGCCTCTCCTTAATTTTGTGCCAGTCTTCCTTCTGTGTTTTTGGTCGTCCTCTCTACAACATACATGGCGGTTTATTTGGGTCGGTTATCTCAGTTTGATGCCATGTTTACATCCATGTAGCATGCCCTTGTCATTCTACCACAATCAAATAACTTTACTTCACAGAAATACGAAATGCAGAAGAAAGAGAAGCACTGTTTAATATGGATATAAAAATCCATTTTTATAACACGTGTTCTGATTGGCCTGTCTGTGTCCTTCCTTCTTACACCAACCTCAAACAGCTCCTGTGGTTTTGACTGAATGTTTATATTTCCTGTCCTTTTCAAAAACGACAGCTTGTTTCTTGTGTTGTGTTGTTATCTTTATCTATAGATGTGCAAAGTTGTTCTGTTTCTTCAAGCGGACATATTTCGCCAAGTCATAATTTTCACCATTTTCTTCTTTAAAAACTCTTATGTTATTTTATTTTTTTTTAAATATATCATTATCTTGCAAAGAGCTGCATCATCTTATCAAAAGCACCTTGTGCAACAGAACTCCACTGGAACAGGATCTTGGGTGAAGTGAAACAGGTTATAGGAGACTTCAGCAGCTACTTTACTAAAATCATGGCTGAATATGTGATAAAAGTTGGCAAGAGAACTGTGGACTTACAAATTGGATCTGTGTTATTTGCCGCTCTCTGCTCATCTGTACCATGTGGATTAAAATTTTCAGAAGGAATTGGACTATTATGTTGGATATATAACTGATGTGATTTGATGATTATTTTGTCAAAACAAAAAATGGATCCAAAGTTATTTGACTGAGAGACAGCAGTATGTGAAGATGGGCGAGTTTGAATCGGGGTATTTGGGCATTAGCTGTGGAGTGCCACAAGGATCAGTTCTGGGACCAACTCTATTTAACCTTTATATAAACGACATATTTAATGTATCAAAGTTATTAAAATTAGTTATATTTGCTGACGACACCCTTTTTTTTTTTTTTTTTTTTTTTTTTTTTTTTTTTTTTTTTTATTCCAACGACGACCATAGTGACCTAGTACTTAACATTAACAATGAGTTAAGGAAATTAAAAATATGGATGTTAACAAATTATCTATAAATTTGAGCAAAACCAAGGTAATGTTCTTTGGGAATTACAATGTAAATGAAGATACTGTAATAAAAATAGATGGTGTAGTCATTGATGTAGTATCAGAAATAAAATTCTTGGGAGTAATGATTGATAGCAGATTATGCTGGAAATCAGACATATACAAAATAAAGTGTCCAAAAGTATCTCAATCATAAATAGAGCCAAGTTCTTCTTAAACTGCCATGCAATGTTTTTGTTATACTGTGTACTAGTCCTACCATACTTGACTTATTGTGTAGAGGTGTGGGGCAATAATTACAAAAGTTCTCTGCATCACCTGGCTATACTACAAAAATGTGCTATAAGGATAATGTATAAGGTAGGATATTATAGTCACACTAATATTTTGTTTTTGCAGTCAAAACTATTAAAACTGATTGATTTAGTTGAATACTCGACTGCTTAACTCCTATATAAGGCAAATAAGGGTGTACTGCCAGAAAATATCCAAAAGCTCTTTACACATAAAGGAGGTTACAATTTGAGGGGATGTAGTAACTTTAAAAGGCAGATAGTTAGAACTACCAGGAAAAGTTTGTGTGTGTCTGTGTGTGGAGTGAAACTTTGGAACAGATTGGATGTAGAGCTCAAGCAATGTCCAAATATTCATCTGTTTAAATCGAGGTACAAAAAAATGTATATTGTCAAGGTACAAAGAGGAACAGAGTGTGTGATTGTTTATCCATGATAGTAAATAATAATATATTCTTTGTATTATTTCTTTCTTTTTTCTTTGTGTGTGTGTGTGTGTGTGTATATGTGTGTGTGTGTGTGTGTGTGTGTGTGTGTAGAAAGAATGATAACAACAAATACTTATATAAACAATTATTTTGTAGAGTTGAAATGGACACTGTTGATATTGTCTTACGCTGTTGTTATTACTGTTATCTCAATTATTAGGAAACAGTAGACCAGAATTAATTCTTAAAAGTAAAATTGATGAAGTTACAACTATACAACGGAAGCATACTTCATTGATATTTTCATAGCTAAAATATAAATAATATACGGAGAAGATGTAATGGTAATATAATGACCATGATGGTGATGACTGTGATATTCAACGGTGGTAACAAAGACTGTATTATTGATGCTAAATATTTACACTACTGTATGTTGTAATTATGACAATGCGATAATTTTATAACCGTAATTGTATGTCACAAATATTTAAATGTACTGCGCAACTACAAAATTTAAAACTCAGATAAGATTGTAGGGGTGGGAGTTAAAAAGCTTGTCTTCATCCCACTCCTTTTCGAGCTAAACTTGTTTTTTTTCTTTTTTTGTGTAATTGTACATTACAATAACTTTATTTGGTTGCTCGAATAAAAGACATTCATTCATTCATTCATTCATTCATTCATTCATTTTTGAATCTGCTTTTGTTTTACTCCTGTTAAATTGCTTTAATAAAATTTCATGCAAACAGTAAGAGGAAAACTGCAAAATATAATAATTGAATGGGTTTTCCACGTGTCTGCATGGCCCCTCTCCAGGTACTCCCACAGTCCAGAGACCTGCATGTTAGGTTAACTTGTGATTCTAGTGGTCGTAGGTGTGACTGTGAGCCTGAATGTTTGTGTGTCTCTGTGAGTTAGTCATGTGACACAATGGTGAATTGTCCCAGTGTGTTACAGCTGGGAGAGGCTCCTGTGATTCTGAATTAATAAGTGGAGAACATGGGTTGATAATTCCTTTTTACATGATGTAGATTTTTAAACTCAAATAGTAAAAGTATTTGTTGGTGTCCACACCAGCACTTCCTAAGAAACTCTGCTGACTTTAAGTCGTTGCTGTCAGCTACAAAAATCACAGGCTTCAAACTTTTATCTCACTGCTGTTGGAACAGGATACATTCAAAGTTTTATACAAAAGTTCAACAGTGAATATAGAAAAAAAAAAAAAATCAGCTGAATATAAAGAGCCTGGATCTGAAACAGGACACACCCTTGTGTGTGTTATGCTAAGCAAAAGTAACAAGTCTATATCATATTATTCAATATCATCTTCATAAACACTAAAAAGTGAGCGCGTCTGATATTTGAGCAGCAGAGGAGCAACAGTGGATTCATAAAATGCTCCTTTTTGCTGCTGCAGCTCTCCTCACTGACCTGTAAGACAAACACACAAAGAACAGAAATGTCCAAGTTTCAGGATGTTCCCCATTTAATAACTTGAATAACTCATCCTGCATGGCAGCATAATTACCAGGAAAGCTTCCTAATGTGACTTCAGAATAAACTGCTGCATCAGCTGCAGGACTTGATTTTCCTGTGAGTGGAAAGAAGATTTTAAGACCAGAGAAGTCAGAGCTCAGGATACATTTGATCAGCAGATATATGACACAGAACTGTTGGACGTAGAGGTGGATTTAAACTGCAGATTTGTCAGCTGCAGCCATTAACAGCATTAATGCTACGCTCCCCTTAATGATTCTCGCTCTTTGTAGTTTCACTAGATTATTACTTTAGCTGCCAAGTACAGAACAGACTACTTTAAGTGCTAAGAGCAGCATGTAAGAGCCAATGATGAGATGTAATACTTCACAAGGTTTCCTTTACTGTTACACAAAAAGTTAACAATTTAGACTTTTGAACAAAGGATATTTTATTTAAGGAAATTAGCAAAACAAAAATCTTAATCAACTAGTAATAATCATGTAATTCAATCACCTGACTGTTATCCTAATGTAACTAATCTACTCAGTGCTATTGCTGATTTCAGATATAGTGTTGACATAAAAAAAAGATAATTTCAGTTCATAAGTCCACAGCGATTGAGCAACTGAAACTTTTGACCGTGAACTCCACAGTTCTTTCTTCCAATGTTGCTGATGTTACTCATCTGCAGCAAACTACAAAATGAACTCATATACTCATTTATACTCTGCATCACCCACCCTGTGTTTCAGTGCTTTGAATGATGACAACACAACAACACAGTATCATGCTAAACAAATACACCTGACTTAATGACTAACCCACCATAAACCTAAATGACTGCAGATTAACTCTGCTGATGTATAGTGGTAGTGTGTAGTAGGTAAGCTTGATAAGTGAATAATTAAACTCCATGTTGACCTATAATTAGCTGCAACATAATGAAATGACACATTTCAGTACAAACACTGAATGAGACTGTTGTGTCTGTACCTGCAGCTCCCGTCTTCACCTCAGAGTAAACAGCACTCTGCTCTGGTTCATGATGCTTCCCTGTGAAGATGATCAGAGTATTCAACATATGAAAGAAATTAACTGTTAATTTTTTAACATTTTTATTTATTGTATTTTTACATTACATTTATATTTATTATTTTTAAACTGCATGTGTTTTATTTACTTACTGTTCTTTTGAAGGTTTTTAAGGTCAATAAGAGAGTATGTGACATCTTGATGTTGATCTGATCCTGAAATGTTCATATTTTAGTTACAGGATTGTAAACATGTCATATGGAATTAGTTTCATTAAATCAAAAGCAAGTTTCATCTCTGACTGCTCTGTGCTTTTCTGCACATATACTGCACCATTTCTGTTGTCTTCCACGTGCATAACATATTCAGAGAGGTTATTGGTACCTAAAAAAAAAAAAAAAAAAAAGACGAGCCAGGGTCACATTAATCATTTTAATAAAAACCTAAAAGAGATTAAATATTCCTCTTTAAGTCAAAACCAGAACTATGAGATATTTTCAAACCATTAACCCATAATGTTGTTATTGTTTGTGTTGTTATGATATTAAACAACAGCTGTTCTCACTCCCGGGGCGTAGCATACCGATGTTTTGTCACGCAGCGTTCCTGAGGATTGTGAAAGGTGACCTTTCATGTATGGCAAGCCACCCTGGCCAAATATCGCGATGGCTTGCCATATCCACGTTCTTATGGTAGGCGCCGGGTTATGGATGAATTCCTGTGCAATGACGGTCCCGCGGTAATAGACGTTCCAGCCATGTATTCCAGCCCTAAACCTAACCTTATCCCTAACATTAACCAGCACTTTAATAAAGTGAAATAGTGTTTTCCAAAGCGATTTTAAGAAAATGAACAAACGTGTAGATTGCGTCCAAACGGTTCTCATGTTTTCTTATTTTTCCAATGTTGTCATTTAGGAACGTGTTGGGTACCCAAAAGTGTAAAATGTTGATGATTTGTCACCTAGCGTAAAATAATACGCTTAGGGAGTTAGAACGTGTTGAAAAAAACATCTCTGTGGATTCTTTCAGTAAAGATAAACTCGGGTTGTAAACTCCTGTTTGTTTCTGATTTTATGTTCATGTGGCATTTGGCTGTTTGGATTTTTGTCTAACTGGATTTTGATAAAGATCCTTTGAAAAACTGCTGAACACAAACTGAACCTGTTTGAAACTGTTTGAGTTAATGAAGACTGAATGAAAAGTCAATATTAATAATGATAATATTATTTAAATGGTTTAAATACTGACCAGGATGAAGAGAGCCGTACTCATGAGTTTCATTCTGGTTGACTCCATGATTTGTGGAGGAGCCCGGACTGTGACTCTCAGACTGGATCGACCTGAAACAGGAAATAAACACAACAAACTCAAAAGTAACTGATGTTTGTTTAAAATTATAATAAAAAGTATTTTACCAACCTGGTGAAGCAGGAATCTGTGAAAGAGACAAATGTTATTACACATGTTTGTCATGTATAAATTGTTCCACTGATATTTTGTGTCATGAGATCAGAATACATGTATATGTGTGAATAATTAAAGTGTATGTAGTAAATAAACTCTCTAATACAGCATGAAAAGAAGAGGCTCTTACACTTGGACTGTCTGCAGCGATACAACAAGAGCAGGAGAATAATAATGAGAGAGACTCCACAAACCAGTCCAACAATCAACCACACAGGAGATGAAGAGCTGTCAGCTCCTGACACAGCTGCTGAAATGACTAATAATAATTAAGTAATAATAAAGTATAATACTTATTATTATACTGCATATTTCAGTTCTCACAAAATAGATCCAGGTGACTTCAAGCATTAACAGACAATCTAATGTTTCTTCTCAAGCATGAAAATCATTTTTACAAAAACACATCAAATGTTTTGATCCTGCTCACCTTTAACTGACATCCAGCTCTGTGCTGACTCTCTTCCTGAGTACTGACACTTGTAGAAACCTTCATCAGACTTTGACACTGCAGAGATCTTCAGCTCCCCTCGGGTATCATTTTGAATAAGTTTCTCATTGTGATATAAAAACACATTGGAAAGTATTTTTTGTGTTTTCAAACTGCAGCTCAGACTAACAGAAGCTCCCTCAGTCACAGGATGAACAGGACTCACCAGGATAGGACCATTACCATCATCTGTGACACAATCACACACAATTGTTTCAGTCACATCAGCTGGTGCACACTTTTAGAAAAAACGGACATGTAAGCTTCAGGGAGATTTTCACATAAGCGACTCTGTGAAACAGATGATCGACTTGAATCCAGGTAAGAAAGAAATGCATGTAGTAAATAAAGTAGAATGGCTGATCCTTTTATTTTGCAAGCTCATAATGTGATCTAACAGAGACTCACTTAGTAACTGATCTAAGGGTTGTGAATAGAATGAAATAAAAAGAACTGCATTTAAAAACTTAAATACCAAGAAGGCCTGTGGCCTGATGCTGTTTCAGCTTTTCTCTTTAAACATTTGCTGATGAGCTGACTCCAGCTTGGAGTCCTGTTGATATCAGCTTCATCCTCACTATATAGAAAAAGGCTGCAATCAGCAAAATAATGATCACAGACCTGCAGCAGTAACATCAGTAGTAATGAAATCCTTTGAATGCATTATGGTTGAGCACTTGTGAAGTGAAGTACAATTTGAATATAATTACTTTAACTCACTTGATTTTAAAGCATTTAGAAAACCCCTCAGCTTATGCACGATTGTTATTTATGATCTAAGATCAGCGTTTAATACCACAAACACTTATACACTGTTAAATAACATGAAAGTGGATCCCTATATAATCAGATGGTTGTTTGGCTATTTTCATTAAAAAACAAAAGGAAGTGAAAGTCAGTTCTGCTCGTTCACACATACAATTTATAAGAACAAGAGTCTCACAGGGCTGTGTGAGACTCTTGTTCTTTTCATATTATATTAAAAAAAATTGTGGAAATCAGAAGTGATTGTGCAGTGGTATAAGAAACACACCGTGTTAAATATAAAGAAAAATAATTGTCATATTTATAACGATCTTTGATGAAAGATCTATTGGAGATCTCAGCCTGGTTTCAATGACTGGAGAGAAGTTTGAACAAGTGACAACATTTCAGTGTTTAGTCTTCCCTGCAGGAGTCAAATATTATCAGTACAATTGCTGAATCATTATGGGTGAAACTGTGGGTGAGTGTTTGCATTTTTGTTTGTTTTTTGCATGATGTGTTTCCCTAAGTTACTCTGAATGGAGACAATAAAAGTTTATCTAATGTGATGACAGAGATGTTGAGCTTTTTAGAGTTTTATTGTGATGGAGAAAATATAAAATACTCATTTAATTAGAGAACAAAAACCAAGAATATTGTTTGAAGCTTTGGAGCCTAAAATCATCTGAAATTCTCAGTTTTGTTTGTTTTGCCACATAGAATTACTTCACATAGAGCAAAGCTGAGACAAATGTTCATGTGACGTCTAAATCATTCAGATCCAAGAAGTAAATGTATAATAACATACTCTGTACAGTGATGTTGACTGCACTGCTGAACTCTCCTGATCCAGACTCACACCAGTACACTGCAGTATCTGACTTTGATGTGTTGATGTCACATGTGGATCCAGTCATTCTCCTACAGTCAGAGAGTCGGCCGTCCTCAGAGAACTTCCTCACTCTCCACTCAGTGAAGTTTCCCTCACAGGTCAGTGAGACAGAGTCAGAGGTGAAGTGTTGCACTCTGTCAGGACTCACTGTGAGAGACGCTGCTGAATGAACATCTGGAAACAACATGCAGTGAAGACACAAAGCTCACAGATGTTAGGATTCAAAATATCACAGTGAAAAAAATAGTTCTTGCTAAACCCACCATAACTGCAAATAAATCTATGAATGAGATTTGTTAATACAGATTTAAATGTTGTGACTCCTGCAGCTGGAAAGATTTCACTGAACCATCTGGGTCTCTCAGTAATAATCTCACAGCATCATTAGAAGCTACATTAGAAGTTTCTGTAAACCTGCTTTCCTACAGTTTGTCCACAGCGTGCATGTTTGTTGTTGCACAAGCAAATATCTTCATCATCTGTCATGTAATAAGATGTCTGACATTTGTGACCTTATTACAAACAGTCAGATCATGATCAGACAGTTTAACATCAGCAGATCTTAAATGTTTGTTCTCTTTGCTTCTACAAATCATGACAGCACTTTTACAGGCATCATGTCTGATATCATTTTTCACAGCAAAAGCACAACAACATGAGGACTAAAGACCACGAGATCATCTGTGTACATAATGTGCTTCACAGGAGTGCTGCCAGCTTTACAGACTTTCTAATCATCACCATGAAGATTAAAAAGAGCTGGAGACAAAATTCATCCTTGTTTAACTCTGTGAGAAACAAACAAGGAAGAATTTGAACAACAACAGAAGTGTCTGACTGAAGCTCAGTTTACTTGAATGTAGTGAGAAAGGATGAGATTCAATTTAATGCTTATGAGGAAACTTAAATAAAATCATTTAATGCAATTTAATTGTAATTGGACATCAGATTTCAATGTCAGCATGCCGCTGCAAGAAAAATAATGGTGAATTAAAGTGATGACGTAATTTATTAGAGAGAAACAAGCTGACCTGCAGACCAGACAAACTTTGGTCGACTGTGATCAGTGTGATACTCTGGGTCTCCTCTTCCAGCTCTGCACACATATCCTGCTGTGTGTGTCTGTCCATGAATGATGTAGGAGTCCTGTGCAGTCCCACTGCCATCAGGTAGCAGCTTATAACTGGAGGATTTATAGTTGAATGTTTTCAGATCAGGAACAGCTTTATACCAGTAGAAGCTCCATCCTGCAGATGGATGTTCAACCTCACAGTTCAGAGTTACTGAGGCTCCAGGACTCAGCCATGATGGAGACACAGTGAGGACAGGACAGGGTTCATCTGTTCAACAAAGATTTTCTCTCAGTGAACATGTAGTACAGTCTCTGAACAGTGAGCTCAGTTTATACAAAGAATAATAATCTCAGTCTATATGAACAGAAACACATTTTACAAAGTGTTCAAACAGCTTAAAGCAAACATGACTTACTGTCAGAAACTGTCAGTGTGACTGAATCACTCCACTCTGTTGTTTCATGCTGTGAACTTTTCATTCTGCCCTTACAGCGATAGTTTCCACTGTTCAATGATGAAGCATAATTAATCCTGTATTCATTTTGATTTGGAGGTTTTCTGATGCTGTTTGCTTCCCACTCATAATCCCACTCAGTGTCTCCTCCATGGATCTCACATCTGACAGTGATCGTCTCTCCTCTGTATATCTCAGACCAGTTTGGATGCAGAGTCACAACAGGCCTGTTTGACACTGTTAATGTTCAAGAAAGTACAATAAAAACACATGAATGACAAAAGGTTCAATTACCATCAGATGTAGTGCTTTGTGGTAAATTCAAGTTTGAACTCACCAGTTGTGTCAATCCAAACTGTCTCACTGTCCTCTGTGTAGTAAACTGGTTCTCCTCTTCCTCCTCTGCACCTGTAGAGTCCTCCCTCTGAGACACTGATTTGTTCATTTCTCGCAGGTTCAGAAGATTTCCCATCTCTGTACCAGTAGTATTTCCATCCAGATGATGATGATGGGTTCACAGAGCAGGTCAGGGTCACACTGCCCCCTACTGGAACAGCTGTCCTATCAGCTCTCAGTTCAGCCTTTGGTTTCGCTGCAGTTCAGTTTAGAACAAGAACATAAAAGTAAAAATGACTGAATCAGAACAATTTAAAGATGGAAACATGAGAATGATCAAATATCACAAAACTTTATTAGTGAAGCTATAACAAAGTGTGTGACACAAAATACTGAAATACTGTTTTGATCTGCACAGCAATTTTTTTAAAAATTTACTTCAGTGTATTTAAAATTAATTAATAAATGCATAGTTCATTTACTCTCATTAATTTGAAGCATGACTTAGTTAATTCATCTGTAATGAGAAAGTAACCCAGGTTAATATGATCTGATTGTACTTAGCATGCTATGTCCTTGTGTTCTTTACTAAATCTGCTGTTAAAGCCTCTGATAGCTAAGATGAGACCTAGTAAGTGTGTTTTATATTCTTTTGCTGTGGAAGCTGACATTTCCTGTCGATGTGCACAGATGTGTCAGAATGGGTTTTAAAAGACACATCGATGGTTTGGAGGAAGTAATTACTGAAGCTAACTCAGAAAGATCAATTAGAGAAAAAACTCTAAATAAATAGCAATGGTACTGAAAGTAGCTGCACATAATGTTTTGTCTGTGAGATGATTATGAGTAATTTCTATACTCATTAAATGTAATTACTCTAAATTAATAACATACCAGCACAGACCAGCATCCAATAAAATGAGGCCATATTGTCGTCTGCAGTTCAGAGTTCATGAAATGGCCTGTATTTGTACAGCGCTTTACTAGACCCTAAGGACCCCAAAGCACATTACACATTCAGTCATCCACACACACATTCAAACACTGGTGATGGCAAGCTACATTGTACCCACAGTCACCCTGGGGCACACTGACAGAGGCGAGGTTCATTAAGTGAAAAAGATCCAGTGTGTGTTTGTCACCAGACTCTTTAACTAAAACCTGAAACCTCTAAGATCATTTCAACAATAGACAACATGCTAAAAACAACTGAAGGAACTGCATCATATGTTGGTGCAACAGGGAGTAATAAAAATAAAAATAAGACAAATACAGAAGTGAAAATATTGGATGTAACTGTTGTTCTTAGTGGATGTGGTGGAGCAGCTGAAGCAGGTTCAGCATTTGTTCTGCACTTCATGTATTAGAGCTGCACAGCAGAGAAGTTACTCTGATATGTTTTGTTCTCTTCACTGTGAATAAAAAGCTGCTTTTAAAAATATTTTACTGAGCAGCACAAATGAAACAGCTACAAAGCTGCAAGAACAACAGATTCTTACTGATGTTGATAAAACAGATCTCCAACTTACATGATACAGTCAGTGTGATGGCATCACTCCACTCTGTTAACATATAGGTCCTTGTGCCCCGGCAGCTGTATCCTCCACTGTCAGACTCAGCAGCGCTGCTGATTCTGTATTCATTGGATGTTTCAGGTATGTTTTTCTGGCCTTGTCTCCATTCATACGTCCACTGAGCTTCTTCACCTCCCTGAATCTCACATCTGACAGTGACTGTCTCACCGCTGTATATCTGAGTCCAGGGTGGCTGCAGGGTCACAGTGGGCTTACTGGGAACTGTTCACATAAGAATGATCCAGTTAGGAAAAGAGAAACAGAAAAACTCTGCTGTTTATAACATAAGAGTAGAGTCACTGCAAAACAGCTGATTCACAGACAAACAGTTTGAAGACTCAACATCAAAACAAAGTCACAATAAAACTATTTATAGCTTTCAAACTGTAACACAACATTTTTAGTAAAACGTACAAGTATTTACTTTGTACAGTTATCTTTTATTTATATTCTTTATAAATAAATTTATTATTTACAAAAAGTTACTGATTTTTTTTTTTAATGAGTTGTCTTAAGTCTGATTTACTTTCACAAAGATGCGATCTTTGAGGTGTATAAACAAATCAGTGCGGATAAACAAGAAAACACTTTAGATTAAATCTAGAAACAGGATGAGGAGAGACTTTTTTTAAATCCCAGGATTAGTTAGGCTTTTGAAGAAGTTACTCTGTCAAGGCCGATCCTTAATCTCACAATCTTAAAGTAGACACAACAAAACTGAAGTTCTTCTATTTTTCTATTTCCATCTCTCCAAGTAATCCTGCTGTCAGAAAGAGAAACAGAAGAACAGACTAGTCCCCAAAGACAGGACGTGACAGTAATGACAACTTTATACAAGACTTTTCAAACTCAAAATTTCACAACTCTTTATAGGAGCAGAAGAATAAATAAACAAAAGTGACAAATGTAGAAAAAAGCAACACAGTTCAAAGAACATTAACATGTCGAGTAAAACTGGAGAATTTGTCTCATGAAAATATTACTTAAATGAATTAAAAGGAAGTGACTGACTCCATGTCAGACTCCAGGCCATGAAGCACCTTAAAAGCAAATAATTAAATCCTGAAATCAGTTTGAAAACATGCTGGGAGCCAGTGTAACAGTGGGACAGGTGTAATCCCATGTGATGTGATTCGATGTGATGTGATGTGTTTGAGTTGGTCTGCAGTCATTCATCTGATTGTTTGATGAGACTGTTTCAGTGATTTAGGTTTGAAAAATCAAAGCATGTAAAAATGGTTTCCTGTCTTTAAATGTTGTAAAATGATTCATAATTTATGTTGCAATTAATCCAGAAATATTTTTGTTATTGTCTTGAAATTTTCCAGCAGAGAAGCAGCTGATGGCAGCATGTGTTCAGCTTGTGTTTAGCATGTGTCCAGCATGTGTCCAGCATGTGTCCAGCATGTGTTCAGCTTGTGTTCAGCATGTGTCCAGCATGTGTCCAGCGTGTGTCCAGCATGTGTTCAGCTTGTGTTTAGCATGTGTCCAGCATGTGTCCAGCATGTGTTCAGCATGTGTCCAGCATGTGTTCAGCGTGTGTCCAGCATGTGTTCAGCTTGTGTTTAGCATGTGTCCAGCATGTGTCCAGCGTGTGTCCAGCATGTGTCCAGCATGTGTCCAGCATGTGTTCAGCATGTGTCCAGCATGTGTTCAGCGTGTGTCCAGCATGTGTTCAGCTTGTGTTTAGCATATGTCCAGCATGTGTCCAGCGTGTGTCCAGCATGTGTCCAGCATGTGTTCAGCTTGTGTTCAGCATGTGTCCAGCATGTGTTCAGCGTGTGTCCAGCATGTGTTCAGCTTGTGTTTAGCATGTGTCCAGCATGTGTTCAGCGTGTGTCCAGCATGTGTCGAGCGTGTGTTCAGCGTGTGTTCAGCGTGTGTTCAGCGTGTGTTTAGCATGTGTCCAGCGTGTGTTCAGCGTGTGTTCAGCGTGTGTTCAGCGTGTGTTCAGCATGTGTCCAGCATGTGTTCAGCATGTGTTCAGCATGTGTTCAGCATGTGTTCAGCGTGTGTTCAGCATGTGTTCAGCATGTGTCCAGCATGTGTTCAGCATGTGTTCAGCATGTGTTCAGCATGTGTTTAGCATGTGTCCAGCGTGTGTCCAGCGTGTGTCCAGCGTGTGTTCAGCGTGTGTTCAGCGTGTGTTCAGCATGTGTTCAGCATGTGTTCAGCGTGTGTTCAGCATGTGTCCAGCATGTGTTCAGCATGTGTTCAGCATGTGTTCAGCATGTGTTTAGCATGTGTCCAGCATGTGTCCAGCGTGTGTCCAGCATGTGTCCAGCATGTGTTCAGCATGTGTTCAGCGTGTGTTCAGCATGTGTCCAGCATGTGTCCAGCATGTGTCCAGCATGTGTTCAGCGTGTGTTCAGCGTGTGTTCAGCGTGTGTCCAGCATGTGTCCAGCGTGTGTCCAGCGTGTGTCCAGCATGTGTTCAGCGTGTGTTCAGCTGAGGAGATTCAATGGCAACATTTAAAGTTTCTCCTGAGTTTAGCTGAAAGACATTAGCTCACATTCAGTTTTGAAACAGTGATGAAAACTCTGCGTTTGCAGCCACAGACACAAGGCAGCTGGGACAATGACAATTGCATTTATTTTTTTCATGTTACAAACACATTTTTTTTCTTTTCCGGATGTTTGACTCTGAATGACGACTGAATATTTTTATAAAGGAAAAACTGTTTTACATGACTTTGGATACTAAACTAAAAAAAAAAAAAAACCTGCAGTACTGTTTAAAGTATTTTGTTGTGTTTTGGGAATTAAAATGTGTGAAATGTGTCCAACTTACCTGTTACTTTCAATGTGGTGATGTCACTCCACTCTGTCCAGGAAGAGTTTCTTCTGCCCCGACAGCTGTATTCTCCACTGTCAGACTCAGCAGCGCTGCTGATTCTGTATTCATTGGATGTTGGAGGTGTGTTTACCTCAGCTGTTCTCCATTCATACGTCCACTGAGCTCCTTCACCTCCCTGAATCTCACATCTGACAGTGACTGTCTCACCGCTGTATATCTGAGGCCAAGGTAGCTGAAGGGTCACCGTGGGCTTAGGAGGAGCTGTTCAAATAAAACATAGCATTAGCAGACTGATAATTTGACTTGAAAATCAACAATAAAAGTTGTTTTTATACTTTTTAAATGTTTTATACATTTATGAACATACAATCCATTAGTTGTCAGTTAGCTGTTGTTTGCTAACAATGCTGTTAAACCTCCAGTGGTGGATTCAGAGCTGGAGATTTAAAGATAAACGAAGTGAAAAAACTGCTGCTATAAGTAAACATACGAGCAGTTTGGGAAAGGCTAACATAGCAGACCAGTCTCTCCTAAAATGAGGACAATCATTTATTATTGTTTTACACTACTTTTGTTAGTATTTTGTTCTGTTTTTGGATGAATTGTGTAATACAAATAAAATAAGTGAGGAGATGCGTTTAACTTGTATCCCTGAATCTTATATCTGACAGTGACTTTCTCACCTCTGTATATCTGAGTTGTGGATGGTTGGAGGGTCACAGTGGGCTCAGGAGGAGCTGTTCAAATAAAAATATATCATTACAAAACGATCCTGGTTTTATTGCTCTTGTTAATTTTAATTATATTTATGTCCTGGTAAAAATTTGACTAAAAATCAACAATAAAAAGTTAGTTTTTACCAAACAGATTAAATGATATTTAGACTCTACCAGCAGAGTGACTGAACACAACCAGGTGTGCACAAATCTAAACTGTGACACTGAACATCAACGCATAAACACACAATATCATATAAACAACCTCAATTTTATAGTCAAATATCACACAATTTACTTATTTCCAGAGGTGGGGAGTAACGAAGTACAAATCTGTACTTTACTTGAGTATTTATGTTGACATTGTGTTTTTCATAGTGTGAAGCATGCTGCAAAACAAACTGAGGTAGAATCACTGTGTTATTTAAGGCTGCATGAAAATCCTCTACAGATTAGTGCAGGATAAACAGGTTAGTTTGCTGTACTGTGATGGATTTAAAGGAAAGACCAGTGTGTGACTGGTGCACAGTGACAGTCCAATATAAAGTCAGTATAAACAGTGTACTGTGAGTGTAGAGACGAGGACAACTCATGAAACGTCTGCTTACATCTGACTGAATTCAGGTGGATAAATCTGTAAAGAGCAGCAAGTCAGCTGATCACAGCTCATACATTAAGAAAATCTACTGGAGCTCTCAATAGAAAATAGCCTGAGCCATTAAAAACTGATTTTAGGGTTTTCCACAGGCTGAATCCCACTTTAGACTCTTGTCCATTCTCTTCCACTTATCCTTATCAGGGTCGCAGGAGGCTATAGACTATCCCAGCTATCATAGAGCGAGAGGCAGTTTACACCCTGGACAGGTCGCCAGTCTGTTGCAGGGCTAAGACAGAGACACAGACAAACATTCACACTCCCACATATTTAAAATAATCAATTCACTTAACCCCACTAAGTGCATGTCTTTAGACTGTGGGAGGAAGCCGGAGTATCTGGTATTTCCTTTCATTTTTATCCATGTAGCTTTGTACAAGGATTTTGAGAACTCCAAGAGTTAATACAAAAGCGTACACTGAGGTAAGCAGCACACATGCCAATATCAGTGAGATACACTGCACTACTCACACAAATCATCATCTTCTTGTAAATCTGTACTGTAATCTGTTCAGATAAACATCCATGAAAAGAGAATTAGTCTGTATGAAGGCAGCACACTCTTAATATGATCATTTTAAACACTCTGTGTTCCTCCGCCACTGCCTCATTTAAGTTTTAGACAAAATGGATTCTGGGATATTGCATTTTGTCATTTCGAGCTGATTGGAGACCAGAACAGCCAATCAGATTTTTTTTGCATCCAAGTTTCTGATTGGCTGGTTTTGTGGCACAAATATAACGGTGTACAGAAAGAGTTGAGCGCGCACGGGCAGAAATGTTGAGAGTGCGAGCAACACATTGCGAGCAAGCGCAAGTGCAAAAACTGAGCGAGAGGGGCTGCTGTTGTGTGTGTGTGTGGATAATAGCAAACACTGAGATACATTTTTTGCATGCAGCAATGAATTTTGTTCACTCAAATTAAGTTTTTCTTCACTCAAAATAAATTTCTCCTCAAAATGCAACACAATTTTTTTTACGTGCGCTCAATTTTTTTTTATACGTGCGGTCAGAATAGTGGCACAAAAATAACGCCATATAAAAACAACTGACAACTGACTCCATAAATATACAAGATGGTGATGAGGAAACACACGGAGAAGACAGCTGAGGGAAATAAACATAATGACACAATACAGGAAGCAAAACTGAACACAGGATGGGACACTGTCAAAGTAAAACAGGAAACAGTGAGACCTACACCTGAGACACACGGACTTGACAACAACAGTGATAAACAAACAGGGAGGCAATAGCAGAGACACAAGGACAGGAACAGATTTACAGTATTTAACTGTTTTTCTACGTGATGAAGAAAAAGCTGCTGTGAGAAAGAGAGAAACCTGTCGGCACCACCCTTTGACTTAAATTGTAAGAAACAAATGTGTAAAAATACAAAGAAACTTCTGGTAGCTCATCATTATTATATCTATACTATATTTCTATAGTAGATGCTGAAAAATAGAAACATTTCTGTTTACCTGCACTTTAATCATTTGCTGTTTTACCTGTTTGGTAGTTGTTGAAATGGTTTGGCCTGTACCACTAAACTTGCTGCCTTCAGAACGTCTGCCCCCCTTCTTTCTTTCACATAATGGTATGATCCCAGCCTGTCTTTGCATGTGATTGGTGCGCCCATCAAAGCACAGATTCTTAGCAGGGCTGAAGATTCAGCTCCCACATACCGAGGGTCCATTAATAAGTGGCTCGCAGGCCGGAAATAATTGTATCGAGGGCCGAATGTGGCCCGTGGACCGTAGGTTTGACACCCCTGATTTCGAGCATTGTAGGAGATGACAGCTACATATATGAACTGGAGTAAAAACAGTGTTTCTTACCTTCAGCGTTTCCACAGATGACTGTACTGAGCACTAAAATAATGAATAAAAACTCATCAGATATTTTACCTCAGAGTAAAGTTTTTTTTAAAGGCTTTACTCTGATTATTGATTATTGTAAATTTAGGGATGAATAATAATCACCAAATTTCTCCTGTTTGCTAAACAAGCTCTAAGCAGTGACTCACTAATTCTCAGAGATCAGAAACATTTTAATTAATGGTGCCTTTCAAACAATGTCAGACGTGTACTTACAGAAAAAGCCCATCATGCAGAGCAAAGAGAGCCCCATCGTCACATCCAGCCTGCTGCACTCTGATCCTCAGATAATCACAAACAGTTTTACTTTGCAGAAAAAAAGAGAAGTTGTGTTTTGTTTGGGTGTGACAGAGTTTTTCTACAGGTTCTTCTTCTGATTGGTCTCTCTGTGCTTCCTTCCCTTTTGACACAAAGCTCAAACAGCTCCTGTAGCTTTGACCGCAGCAGTTTTGTGACAGTGTTTTCCATCGCTTTAAGTCATATCTTACCAGGTCTTTTTTTACTCTGACATGTTCGTCCCCTGGATCATTATCATGCTGCAATGTTACTCTTCCTGCACACTGGAGTGAATGTACCAAAATCCCTTTTCTGTTTTGCAGCCTGTATTTTTATATCTAAGTCTTTTTAATGATTTTTTTATATTTTGATTCTTTATCGGAGGAATTATGTGGAAATTCTTCTTTCATGCTGCATAAAAATATCCAGAGATTTTATCTGACTCTTAGCTGAAACATCATCATGCAGTGCTATAATAAAAATGCTCCTTTGACCTCAGATCTGTGAATGTTTTCACCTTGTGGTTAAATTCTATGTTTGGCTGACACCCAAACAGAGTAAATGACTCACTGTGTGGTTGAACTGAAACTAAAGACCTGTATGTTTCACAAATTAAATTAACAAAGACAGCAAATAAATGTATCTTCTATTGGCACATCAAAGTGAATGTTACATGTTACCAACAAAGACTATGTAATTCTCTCCAGAGTCACATGCAGACGAGGTGACCTTTACTAAAGCTTACTGAAGCTGATCATTTCAGGCCCCAATAGTAACAAATGAAGAAAACTGAGTTACAGATAACTGATCACTGGAACACAGAGACTCTGGGTCATCACAAAAACATCCATATGGTCTCTATCAAGGTCACAAAAGTTTCAACTTACAACATAAATGAGAATAACATCCTGTATGATTCGACAGAAGTTCAGTCAAACTGTTTAGCTATGTGTAGACTGATATGTCAGAAGACATATCAGTCTGGTGTCCATACGAGTGGACATTATCAACATTTATTCATTATTTTCAGTTTTACTGTGGATTGTAATTATTTATTGAAAACTAAAAATCATTTGCAGAAGGTCAAAAACAGAGGAGAGATGTCAGGATGTTTTTGTTGTGTATCTGTTGTGTGGGCTGATGGAGAAAAACATGAGATCACTGAGGGTTTTTAAGTGCAGATAAGCCTGCAGCTGCGTGCAAACTTTCATTCATACTTCACAGAAATACTGACACAGGGTGAAGGGTTTTAGAACGGTGGGTTGATGCAGGTGTGTGTCTTTGTGCATTTATGTGCATGTGCCCAGAGCCCTGGGGCTCTGTCCTCAGCTCGTACTGGGGTGGCCAACCTCTTACAGGATCAGCTGCCAGTTGGTTTTTAGGTGATCTTTCTTTTTGGCTCCTTGTTGCTTCTGCTGGTGTGGACACATGTTTGTTTTTGGGTCTCCTGGATCTTTCTCTGTTTTCTCTGTTGTGTGTCTGTGAAGTTTCTCAGTCATCCAGGTCATCGTAGTCAAAGGAGCTTGAAAATAAAAGCGTCTGGACTTCTTTAAGTTGCTTGAAGACGTTTCACCTCTCATCCGAGAAGCTTCTTCAGTTCTAAGGTCAAATGGTGGAGAGTCCCACCATTTGACTCTCTGTTGTGGTTTTGCACCCTCATGATCACGTATGTTTTATCTCACACACACACACACACACACACATACATACATGAGGTCATTGATGTTTGTTTAAGTGCAGAGATGGTGCAGATAGACTTGCAGCTATTTGCGGACACAATATTTTCCATCAGCCACGTCTCTTTAAAAAGTGATCCTTCCTGTCATGGTCTGATCTAAAGGTCCGAGTTTAAAACACCAGTAAATACTTTGTGCAAATAATTGTGGTCTCAGTCCCTGCAGTTTCAAATCTTACTGCATGTTAATTTAGTAAAACAAGCTCCTCATTAAAGTCAAAAAGGACAAGAAAGCACTTGATTAAAAAGCTCCTTCCTTATATATGCTGACGTAAAACAAAATATCAGCTACACAAAAGACTGCTGTCTGAAACATGCTGCATTTCCTCTTTCCTGCATGGCACAGATAAAAATGAGGCCTTTCAATAGATTAAAAATAAAATGTGGCAGAATAATTTCATTGTACATGTACGATGAGAATAAAGGGCTATTCTATTGGCGGTGTGAAGAGGGAAGGAATGAGGATTTGACCCAAAATGCAGACTCTTAGAAAAGGTTAACTTAAACCCAGCTGTATTGCTGGAATACAACAAAAATGCAAAACTACAGAAAAATTATTTGAAACTAAACGGCAGGCAGAACACGCAGCCGGACGATGAGGGAGACCGCGATGCAGGACAGAGAGAGATGCAGGCATAAATACACACAAGAACAAACAAGGGAACAAACCACAGGAGGGAATCATAGCTAAGAGGAGACACTTGGAAGCACAGCTGGACACAATTTAAACTGAACATGATGCACAAAGCACAAGTGACTATGAAAGTAAAACAGGAAGTGTGCAAAACGCACATTGAGACACAGGCTGTGTCCAAATTCAGGGGTAGCATTCGTCGATGGCTGCATTTGTAGGCAATTACGTCACAGCGACGCGACGAAGGCTGTCCAAATTTGAAGAGTTCTCCAAATGCGGTGACAAATGCGTCCTTCATTTCCCCAGATTTGAAGGATGTGTTGGCTGTATCGTTCGTGGCCCACCATATCCCAGGATTCATTTTGGATTTTAGGATTTCAGTTTGATATGTTTTAGGGAACAAAGACCAAATGGCTTAATTTCTTAAAATGAGAGGAGAAAACGATCACCTCTTCACTGGGGTGAAGAATTCGGCCACTGTGGCATGGAGGTACAAGAATAAATCAATTTGCACATCATATTCATATGAGTACGGTTTTATTAACCCTCATACTGTACAGAACCGGTGATGTCCAGACAGTATTCCTCTTGTGTTCTGCTGTGAAAACTTTAGGGATTAACATACTTGCCATGATTTTTCTCTCTTCTCTTATTTTTTGTGTGTTATCAGGACAATTCTGGAGAAGATGGGCCTGCATGGGAAAGTCACCCCCATGCAGGCTAGAAGAAATGGGATAACTGAAGGGTGGCTGACTCATAGACGTCAGCAGTACCTAAAGAAAAAAACAAGCCAGGCTCACATTAATCATTTTATTACAGTTACACTAAAGATCAGAGCAAAAACAGAAACACTTTGTGAGTCAAAACCAGGACTGTAAGATCTTTAAATGTTCTTTGAAAAACTGCTGAACGCAAACTGAACCTGAGAAATGTTTGTGTTAATGGAGGTTTAATAAAAGTCAATATTAATAATGATAAGACTGTTTTTCAATGCTGACCATGTTGAAGAGAGTCGTACACATGAGTTTCATTCTGGTTGACTCCATGATTTGTGGAGGAGCCCGGACTGTGACTCTCAGACTGGATCGACCTAAAACATGAAATAAACACAATAAACTCAAAAGTAACTGATGTTTGTTTAAAATAATAATAAAAAGTATTTTACCAACCTGGTGAAGCAGGAATCTGTGAAAGAGACAAATGTTATTACACATGTTTGTCATGTATAAATTGTTCCACTGATATTTAGTGTCATGAGATCAGAATACATGTATATGTGTGAATAATTAAAGTGTATGTAGTAAATAAACTCTCTAATACAGCATGAAAAGAAGAGGCTCTTACACTTGGACTGTCTGCAGCGATACAACAAGAGCAGGAGAATAATAATGAGAGAGACTCCACAAACCAGTCCAACAATCAACCACACAGGAGATGAAGAGCTGTCAGCTCCTGACACAGCTGCTGAAATGACTAATAATAATTAAGTAATAATAAAGTATAATACTTATTATTATACTGCATATTTCAGTTCTCACAAAATAGATCCAGGTGACTTCAAGCATTAAACAGACAATCTAATGTTTCTTCTCAAGCATGAAAATCATTTATAAAAATCACATCAAATGTTTTGATCCTGCTCACCTTTAACTGACATCCAGCTCTGTGCTGACTCTCTTCCTGAGTACTGACACTTGTAGAAACCTTCATCAGACTTTGACACTGCAGAGATCTTCAGCTTCAGCAACATTGACTTCAAAACTAGGTGAATACCTGAGAATGACCAGGTGAGCCCACCTTGCATGAACTTGCATGAATTAAGTACAGCTCCACACACATTTGCAAATCTGCCGCAGCAGAAGTGCAGCAACAGTCAGGTGTAAATAGACAGAAAGCTGAAAAGCTGGTGAGATGTAATGTGATTACTTGCCAGTATCTTCAATGCTTTAAGCAAAATTTTAAGACTGTTCAGACATTGTGCACACTTACAGATTAATTTACACATTTAGTCAAGATTGAAATTTTTCTTTTTTGCCATTATACAAAAATATAAAACGTAATTTATTTTTACCAATTTAAGAAACAAATTTCATCACTCTAAATAAAAAATATTTATTGATTATACACAGATTGAAATACGCACACAAAAAGTCACTATTATTCAAACACCAAATTACAGAGAAAAAAAGTATTTTTTGTCCTTTTTCCAGTAGAGCCCATAGACATGTAAATATGTGCCACTGTACAAATCTGTGAAGAGGTGTAAGCCCAATGCAGGAGACAAAATTACATAAATAATAAGGAGCTCTACCAGCTGATCGGTCTTTAAAAAGTGAGAACAAAAGAACAAAACAAGTACACTGACAAGGAAAAAAGGGACGATTTAGGCATGACTGGAAATGAAAGACAGGTGAAAACCATCTGCAAAGTTGCAAATGATATATGTAGACAAAACAATTTCTTACCTTCAGCCATTCCATAGATGACTGTACTGAGCACTAAAATAATGAATAGAAGACATCCGACATTATACAACTGATGAAAGGGTTTTTTAAAAAAATGACCCACAATCATCAAATTTCTGTGCTCCTATTTGTCAAACTAAACAATATAACTAAAATAATTGTAACACAGTGTGTAACTATAAATGATCCAACATTCAGTAAAAAAACCTCACAAGTCTGCTTTGTTCCAGCTCTCAGGTAAACAGGTTAAAGCAGTGACTCACTGTAATTCTCACAGCTCAGAAACATTTTAATTAATGGTGCCTTTCAAACAATGTCAGACGTGTACTTACAGAAAAAGCCCATCATGCAGAGCAAAGAGTGCCCCATCGTCACATCCAGCCTGCTGCACTCTGATCCTCAGATAATCAAACAGTTTTACTTTGCAGAAAAAGAAAGACAGAAAAGCGTTGTGTATCGTACAGATAAGACAAGAGTATTTTTCTACAGTTTTTTCTTCTGATTGGTGTCTCTGTGCTTCCTTCCCTTTTCCACAAAATTCAAACAGTGCCTGTGGCTTTGACCGCAGCACTTGTGCGACATGTTTAATTTCCTGCGCATTGCAAACATAGATGTTTGTTTCTTGCGTTGTGTTGTTTCCTTTCTCTATAATATACAAACGTGTTCTTTTGCTTGAAGTCAACATATTTGACCAGGTCAAATTTTTTATCATTTAAACTCTGACAAGTTTTTGCAGCGTCCTGTGTATCATTATCACGCTGCAATATTCCACTTGCAGCAGATTGGGAGTCACTGGGAGTGAATGTACCAAAACACCTTTTCTGCTTTGCAGGCTGTATTTTAACATTTCAGTCTTTTAAATGAAGAAAATTGTGAGAAATTATGTTGAAATTCTTATTTCATGCTGCATAAAAACATGTAGATTTTATTTGACTGTTAGCTGAAAAATCATCATACAGTACTGTGGTGAAAAAGGTTCTTTTGATCTCAGCATAGACCTATGAATGTTTTGACCTTGTGGTTAAATTCTGGCTTTAGGTTTGGTTGAGACCCAAAAACAGGAGACTAACCTGTGAGACATCACAAATTCTTCCATATGAAGAACTTGTGATGACCCAACTTACAGCCTTCAGTAAACATAAATAAATAAATCAGAATAATACACTCTATGGTTTGACAGAAGTACAGCCAAACATATCAGTGTACACTATGTCAGAAGATATTACCCTGTCCCTACAATATGAGTGAATGAACTCTACCATTACCAACACTTATTCATTGTTTTCATTTTTGCTGTGGATTGTAATTATGTGAGATGCCAGGATGTTTTGTTGTGTATCTACTTGTGTTATAATAATTATTCCTTAAAAAATTGTATTTTTATATTTTTACTCATGTTGCCATAGTAACTTTAAAATTTGAATTCATACTTAGTAAATTCACAGAGCATTGCAACAAACCACATGTTGCTTTGTTGTGTTAAACATTTCACTTATAACTGGATCTAACTTCCAGTTCCTCTTTACACATACTGAGGTTAGATAACAAGAATAAAATGACACCACACTCACACCAGAGCTAAAGTGTTTTTAAGAGACATCAAGTTTTAACTCTGTGGAATTTGTGTCCTCTGATTTTTTTTTCCCCAGTTAATAATGCAGAAATGAAAGCACAGTGTCTATAATAAATTGAATTGTTCTTACTATTTTAGTTCTAAAGGCTGATGGAGAAAAACATAAGATCACTGAGGGGTTTTTAAGTGCAGAGATGGTGCAGATAAGCCTGTAGCTACGTGAGAACTTTCAGTTATACTTCTTGGTTTGAACCAAACCACGTACAGACTGACTTTCAAAAGGCCACAAAGTTTTATTCATTCATGTTCATGTTTGGTCACAGAAGCACAAACTTCTTAACTTGCAGCTGAAATCTTGCCTCTCCATGGTTTTTTTTGTTTGTTTGTTTGTTTGTTTTGTGGTTTTTGTTTTTGTTTTTTAATATAAGTAATGTTGTGACCTATATGTGGAAATGTGGAAATATTTCTTGTTTTTTGGGTGAGATTATTTCTAAATTATTTCTCCTAAAAATGTGAGATTTAAAGTAAGAATTGTTCTATGGTGCTCAAATGGTGAAACAATAAAAATACAGATCAAACTGGAAGATTTATCACGATAGATTTGATTATTGTACTGTTGAGCCTCATCCTCGATGACTTTACATTGTCTTTACTAAGATCAGAAACAAGTGTAGCCAATACAAATATTCATAGCAGCGAATTATTTTGATAAAAGAAAGTAACAGAGACACAGAGCATACAAGTAAATGGTTTCTACTTTTATTTATTACAGTCTTACTCGATAATAAAGTGACAACATGCAAATTATTAAGCAGAAAAATATAAACAAAATCAGTGCAGTCAGAAACATCTTCTGTGCTTCTATCTATTAGGTTACAACTCTGAGTTTTATCAGTATTTCAGACTTTTTGATCACAAGCTTTCTTTCTAAAACAGGTGAGCAGGTTTATCTGTGGACAGTCAAGTGCTGAGAAAATGAAACTCGACATTTGGCAAAAAATCTGCTTGATGTCAGATCAGTTTCTATTATTACAAAAAGTTTTTTATGTTTCACTGTAAAGCATTATATTTATGTGTGTTTTTCTCCTAACTCTGGGCGTGAAATTAGACATTTTACACACAAAAGAAAATAAAATTCACATTTATTTATGTATTAAGTCTTATTTGTAAGTTCGGTCGTCATCAGTTTTTTTTTTTTATACTTGATACAGACAACCTGAGACAGCAACAGGAGAGCAGGTCCTTGTATTCACAAGTACCACAGACAGTAATTCTGTTATACAGGAAGTACAAGGAAATATTAAACTGATCTGAGAACAGAAATCGCAGTTTAAGCAGCTGAAGAGGCTTAAAATAATAATACGCAGTAGAAATAGAAACAGTCTAAATAAATGAATATAATAGATAAGTAAGGGTTAAAAGGGGAGATAAAAGTTGGAATATTTCACTGAAACTATGGCTGAAATGTTAAAAATGTGTTAAAATGACTAAAGTTAAACATAGATTTCTGGAGGCACCACAGACAAAAAATCATAATGACTAAAAATAGTGACAAGCTGTTAAAACTATAAAGACAAAAAAATGTGGATTAATAGCTGAGACAGTTGATTAACCACAAGCTGAATGTAAAGTGAGGTGGAAAAAGCTGTAACTAGATTGCATATTAAAAATAGTTTGGTAAGTTTAATAAAAGTATTAATGTCGGGTTGTTGAGAGTTACAAATCAGACTTAAAGCAAATCAGTAAAACTGGAAGACGAAGAATGGAGAACATGCAAAAAATCAGTTACTGAGTAGAACTGTTGGTGAGAAAAACAAATGTTCATCTTAAGTCACAAATATAATTGCATACATTTCACATATGAACCTGTTTTATATACAGCATGAATGAACTTGATATTTTTTATGTCCCAGCTATAGATGTTCTGTGGTGAGTGAAAAAAAAGGTTTATCCTTGATGAATACATGAGAAGCTGGTGGATATCAGCTTTAAGGATGTGTGTTGGGCCACTGGCTGCCCCTCGTGCCTGTCCCACTTGTGACTTCCTGTTGGAGAACAATAAAGTTTATTGTAAAAACATCGTCTGCCCTCGATGTAAAGTGAAGTTCTGTTTTGTGTGATTGAGTCTTTACAGAGAGTGTAAAGTTACCTGTATCCTTACAGGCTTTGTTTAGAAGGTGCAGACAGACTTTGTACCTGTGTGGAGGAGAATATCGTCTGGTTTTACTTTCATGTAAACATCTGGTCTCAGACATCTTATTATTTGTAATTCGTTCTGTGTTGTGAACATTTTTTGTGGAAAACGTGAAGCTGAAACACTTCTCTATCTTCTTCTATATCAGTAAAAAATCATTAATACTTTATCCTTTTTTGGTTTTAAATTACCTTCACCTGGGATACTTGAAGCAATGCTGTGTTTTGTGCTGCGATGCTGTTACTCAATTAAATGAAACTGACTGTCAGACAGAGATGAGCTCATGCTTTGTTGTTATTTAATCAGAAATGTATGAGTGAGAATTTTGCATGTATAATATTGAAGGAAGTAATTAGAGTAAAATACAGCTTTATTGTTAACTCGGCTTTGGTCCAGACTAATATATGTTTTTTAGTGCAGTGGCACTCTGAGATCAATGCAATGTGTTGTCAGGCATATCTAGTTATTCAAACAGTGATGCTAATAGTGCCTGTAATAGATTACTTTGGCTTGTAATTATGGATAGATTTTTGACTAAGACCAAAAAGAAGAGAGTTGCAGTAATCGATCTGGGAAGTGACCAGGCTATGAACAAGAATGGCAGTGGCATGTGGGGAGAGAAAAGGACGGAGACGATTAGTGTTACGGAGTTGGTAATATGTAGACCGAGTGATGTTATTGATGTGTGAGTTAAAAGATAGGGTACTATCAAGGATGACACCCAGACTTTTCACACATGGGGAAACGGAGACCGGCGAGTTATTGATTGTAATAGAAAAGCTATTAGTTCTGGATAGTGTTTATTTAGTGCCTACCAGGAGAAGCTCAGATTTGTTACTATTGAGTTTGAGAAAATTGGAAGAGAACCATGAATTTAGTTCGGCTAAACAGAGGGTGAGGATGGGGGTAGAGCAGAAACAGGTTTAGTGGACAAATAAAGCTGGGTTGGTCACGGTTCTGGGTCATTTTGACCCAGCATTTTCAGTTTCTTGTATGTTGGTATTTTTCTGTATTATGGTTTATTTTCTGATTCTTTAGTTGTCCGTTTTTTAATATTATAATCCGAGGTTTCAGTGTTATTCTGGTTAAGAGTTTGTTCGTAGGTTTAGTTCAGTGTCTAGTCTGTGCCTGTCATGTTTCCTGTTTTACTTTACTTTGCAAGTCTGTGTGCTAGGTGAATGTGTTGAGTTTTGCTTCCCTTTGTTCTTGTCATGTTTGATTTCTTCCAGCTGCGCTCTCCTCCTGTGTCTCATTCCCCTCGTTATTCCCCAGGGTATGCTGTGTGATCCCTTCTGTGCCTCGCTGTGGAGTTTTAGGTTTCATTTTCTCAGTCTAGTCTAGTTTAGTTCTGCATCATTTCCCTGAGTCTGCTAATAAAGCTGCATTTTTCTGAGTTCATTTCCGTGTGTTCGTGACAGGATGTCATCAGCATAACAGTGACAGTGAATAATGTATTTAAGAAAAATATCTCCAAGAGGAAGAAGGTAGATAATGGAAAGAAGGGGCCCCAGGACAGATCCCTGGGGCACGCCTGCAACCAGAGGAAAGGGCTGAGAAGTGAAGGATTTAAGTCAAATAAACTGAGTGCGAACGATGGATATATGTTTTTATATTTCATTTGTTTGATGTTTAACTATTTTTGCCATCTCACTAAATACACTATTTACTGTGATTTAATTAAGATGAAAAGAATAAAATAATAGATTTACACACATCGCTTTGTTTTCATACATAAGAAACACCAGGCCTGGCCAAAAACCAACAATAGGGTGGGATTTTGCAATTCATGTTAAACAAATATACCTGAGGTATGTAGAAGGTGTAACAAAACTTTCTAAATGATGGCAAGAACATTTCTTCAGCGTAAAAATATGACAACACTCTTTATTTTGTCACATATAGACGGACAATATGATACAATATCATTCTGCTTACGAAGCAGACAAACTTTCTCTAAACTCTGAATGGCCTTCGATGTGTATAAGATTCGACTCTGGTGTAGTGGTAGTATGTAGTAGCTAAGTCTGGTAAGTGAATTTCCATATTGACCTATAATTACCCTAAAACATAATGAAGTGACACATTTCAGTACAAACACTGACTGAAATATTGTGACTGTACCTGCAGCTCACATCTGTACATTGATGTAAAAAGCACTCCCCTCTGGTTATGATGCTCCCCTGTTAAAATGATCAATTGAATCCACAAAAAAGAATTAATACTTAAAAAACTTTCTGACCACTCTGCGATCACTGTTTGTTCTAAAATCTTTAATCTCAATAAGAGAGGAGGTGACATTCTTATATTTATGTGGGTCCTCAAATGTTCATATTTTTATTTACAGGATTGTAAAAACATGTCACATGGAATTAGTTTCATTAAATCAAAATAAATTTCATCTCAAACTGCTCTGTGCATTTCAGTGCATATACTGTACCATTTCTGTTTTTGACTTGTTTGATTGATTCATAGACGTTAGCAGTACCTAAAGAAAAATATAAGCCAGGGTTACATTAATCATTTTATTACAGTTACACTAAAGATGAGATGTTTAATAAAGATCAATATTAATAATGATGATAATAAAGATCGGTTTAAATGCAGACCATGTTGAAGAGAGCCGTACTCATGAGTTTCATTCTGGTTGACTCCGTGATTTGTGGAGGAGCCCGGACTGTGACTCTCAGACTGGATCGACCTAAAACAGGAAATAAACACAATAAACTCAAAAGTAACTGATGTTTGTTTAAAATTATAATAAAAAGTATTTTACCAACCTGGTGAAGCAGGAATCTGTGAAAGAGACAAATGTTATTACACATATTTGTCATGTATAAATTGTTCCACTGATATTTTGTGTCATGAGATCAGAATACATGTATATGTGTGAATAATTAAAGTGTATGTAGTAAATAAACTCTCTAATACAGCATGAAAAGAAGAGGCTCTTACACTTGGACTGTCTGCAGCGATACAACAAGAGCAGGAGAATAATAATGAGAGAGACTCCACAAACCAGTCCAACCATCAACCACACAGGAGATGAGAGCTGTCAGTTCCTGACACAGTTACTGTAATGACTATTGACAATTATTAAGTATTAATAAAATATAATTATATTAGATATTTTACAGAGGTTCTCATAAATAAACCAAGTTGACTTCAAAAGTTTAAAACAAACAATTTAATGTTCCTTATAATAATGAAAATCATTTACAGAAATCATCTAAGGCGCTTGGAAAGAAAAGCGTCTGGACTTTGTTTCTTGTAGACATTTCACCCTCTTATCTGAGAAGCTTCTTCAGTTCTAAGGTCAAATGGTGGAGAGTCCCAGATTTAAACCTAGTGGGTCCAGACGCTTTTCTTTGCAAGCTCCTTTGACTACGATGACCTGGATGACTGAGAACCTTCACAGACAAACCTAGTGGGAGTTTTCTCCCCCAAGAGGGACATGGACCCCCTAATGATCCTCTACCTAATCACACGAGCCAAGGTATGAAAACGGGTGTGGGTCACCATCAGCCAAGGTTTGGGTGAGCTCATTGTGAAACCTAGCTCCACCCCATCATGTAATTTCCTGAGGTCAGATGGCCCAGGATGTGAGTGGGAGTTAAGGCGTCTTGGAAAGGATCACAAAACTTATTATATATTATAGATGGCAGACAGATGGTGTCGTAAACCACCGCCTCTGTTCAAAGATGGTCGCTCACAGTGGACATAAATGGCTTCTTTCACTCCTCTTTCAAACCATCTGTCCTCTCTGTCCTAAACGTGAACTTTGTCTTCCTCAGAACAGTGGCATTTGTCCTTTAGATGCAGATGGACAGCCTAGTCTTGTCCTGTGGAGGTGGCTCTTCTGTGTTGTGCCATGCGTTTATGAAGTGGCTGTTTGTCTCTCCAATGTAGAGGTCTGGGCATTCCTCACAACAATGTACAGCATACATCACATTGTTAAGTTTGTGTTTAGGAGTTTTGTCTTTGGGATGAACCAGTTTTTGTCTGAGTGTGTGGCTGGGGTCTGAAGTACACTGGGATGTCGTGCTTGGGCAAGACTCTCCTGAGTTTTTCAAATAAACTGGCTACATATTTACAGATTTTAGAAATTTTACAAAAAAAATATGCATGTGCCATGGGCTCCCCGGTGTCCACCTATTGTAGCCAACCTTTACATGGAGGAAGTGGGAAAAAAAAGTTCTTGGCTCTTTTAAAGGGAGAGTACCAAGCCACTGGTACAGATAACAATATTATCATTCCCTATGTAGCCGGTCCGACCATCTTTGAACAGAGGGGGTGGTTTATGACACCAACTGTCTACCATCTATAATCCAGTTTTGAGATCCCTTCCCAGACGCCTTAACGCCCACTCGCATCCTCGGCCATCTGACCTCAGGAAATCACAATGATTTCACACGAAACCTTGGCTGATTGTGACCTACACCCATTTTCACACTTTGGCTCATGTGATTAGGTAAAGGATCAAAAGAGGGTCCGTGTCCCTCTTGGGGGACACTCCCACAGGGCTTAAATCTAGGACTCTCCACCATTGACCTTAGAACAGAAGAAGAGTCCAGACACTTTTCTTTCCAAGCTCCTTAGACTACGATAACCTGGATCACTGAGAACCTTAATAAGACATTTACTGAAACACACACTGTTTTGATCCTGCTCACCTTTAACTGACATCCAGCTCTGTGCTGACTCTCTTCCTGAGTACTGACACTTGTAGAAACCTTCATCAGACTTTGACACTGCAGAGATGTTCAGCTCCCCTCGGGTATCATTTTGAATAAGTTTGTCATTGTGATAGAAAAACACATTGGAAAGTATTTTTTGTGTTGTCAAACTGCAGCTCAGACTAACAGAAGCTCCCTCAGTCACAGGATGAACAGGACTCACCAGGATAGGAACATAATCGTAAGGATAATAAATAGAATTTTCTGTGAAAAGAAAATACAATTTATTTAATCAGATGATGTTTATATGTGACTGCTGTAGTAGTGGTGTGATGTTTCAACACAGCTGCAGGAGGACAGGTGGGGCAGAATAGTTCATGGAGCTGCTGTTGTGGATTTTATTATGACATATATACTTGTATACACTAGACATGTAGTCATATTTTACTCACATGAATCTTGTGTAATCATATATCCTCATATATGCTGTGCACACTTAGAATGAAGCGATTTATATAGAGGAGTCACTGTGTTAAGCATTTAACCTGAATGTTTAAATCACACAGCCCATATATTTAGGACAAATATATTTACCATCATATCAGTGAAAAAGTTTGTGATCAATATTGTTTGAAAATGTAATAATTAGGATCAAAAAGTAACCTTTGATTGTGTTATGGCCAACAGTGACTAGTCCAACATAAGGTTAATGCAGCTCAGCACTTTTAGAGTATGCACATAGGACCCTTACTCAGCATTCATTTGTGTTTATCTGTACCGCCCCACGCCCTTGTTGTCTCCAGGCCTTTCAATGCCTGTACAGAAAACAGCCCTAGCTGGGTATGCACCTGAGATTTTGGTCCTAGCTTCAGTTGCCTGAACACAGGAAAAACCTTTTTTTAGTATAAATAGCAGTTTATGTCTGGAATGCACACCTGATAAAATTGTCAACTTTTTAAAATTGTTAACTATTTAAGACCTACCACAGAACCAAGTCCGCCAGAGCTTATCTTTATCTTTTTACATGCTGTAGTGCCATTTGGGGAGTATTTCAAGCTGCTATACATTATTACAACCATTGGAAGGGAGGACGAGCAAATACCAGCTGGCCATGACAGACGCTGAGACAGCGCTTCATGGTGCAGTGTTTCCGATTGACGTGCTGCAGAGTCTGGTCAAGACTTTCGAACGTCAGAGAGCTGCAGAGCTTCTTGGGCCTGGCCTCATACTACCGCAGGTTCATCAAAGCGTTTGCGACCATCGACAGTCCCCTCCACCGCTTGACGGATAAGAGCCAGTCCTTCAGCTGGGGTGACCCCTGCAAAGCAGCCTTTGTCCAACTAAAAGAGGCCCTCACAAAAGCCCCGGTTCTGGCCTACTCCAAAGCTCAGCAGCCTTCCATTGAGGACACAGATGCCAGCAATTTGGGGGTTGGAAATAAGCTGTGCACTGGGCTGAGCCGAGAGGAACTAGAGCAAGAGCCGACGCGAACTGCTCGCTGTAGTTCTAGCAGTACAGCACTTCTGGCTAGCTGCACTTGCCAAAGGTACTTGCAATTCATCTCCCTATAATGCTAGCACCAGCTGTGTGGCGGCCTCCTCATCACTCCTACCACTGTGCCTTGCTGCTAGCTGGACTTGTGAGAGGTAGGGCTCTAGCGGGGTGACTCAGTTTTATTTCAGTATCGTAGCTGGCATTTTAGGCATCGCTGCATGCTGCTGGGAGCTCAGCATGGTGGTCAACGGAGGCAGCACATAAATCGGAAACACCGCACCATGAAGCGCTGTCTCAGCGTCTGTCGCGGCCAGCCAGTATTTGCTCGTCCTCCCTTCCAATGGTTGTAATGATGTATAGCAGCTTGAAATACTCTAAAAAAATGGCGCTACAGCATGTAAAAATATAAAGATAAGCTCTGGCGGACTTGGTTCTGTGGTAGGTCTTAAATAGTTAATAAACTCTGTTCTAAGAATTAAACTCTTTTCCAGAGAATCATTATGAGTGATTTGATTTTAATTGTAGTGGCAAGTAAAATAAATAATTGCTCCTCCTTGAATCGCTACCTTATCGTGGTGGAGGGGTTTGTGTGTCCCAGGGATCCCAGGGGCTATGTTGTCTGGGGGCTTTTGCCCCCTGGTAGGGTCTCCCATGGCAAATTGGTCCTGGGTGAGGGACCAGACAAAGAGCGATTCAGAAGACCCTTATGAAAAGAATATCGAGGGAACAGTTTACCCTGCCTGGGATAGGGTTACCGGGGCCCCGCCCTGGAGCCAGGCCCGGGGAGGGTGCCCGAGGGCGAGCGTCTGGTGGCCGGGCCTTAGTCCATGGGGCCCGGCCGGGCACAGCCCGAAGAGGAGACGTGGGCCCATCCTCCCGCAGGCCCACCACCCGCAGGAGGCGCCATAGGGGTCGGGTGCATTGTGTGCCGGGTGGCGGCCAGGAGCGGAGGCCCTGGCGGACTGACCCCCGGCTGCCAAGACTGGCAATAGGACATGGAATGTCACCTCTCTGGTGGGGAAGGAGCCTGAGTTAGTGCGTGAGGTTGCGAGGTACCGGCTAGATATAGTCGGGCTCACCTCTACACATGGCTTGGGCTCTGGAACCAGTCTCCTGGAGAGGGCTGGACTCTGTCTCAGTCTGGAGTTGCCCCTGGTGAGGGGCGGCGGGCTGGGGTGGGTATTCTAATATCCCCTCGGCTTGCTGCTGGTACGTTGGGGGTTTTTCCCAGTGGATGAGAGGGTTTGTTCCCTGCGCCTTAGGGTCGGGGAACGGGTCCTGACTGTCATCTGCGCTTATGCGCCGAGTGGCAGTTCGGAGTACCCAGCCTTCTTAGAGTCCCTGGGGGGGGTGCTGGAAGGTGCTCCACCTGGAGACTCTGTTGTCCTGCTGGGAGACTTCAATGCTCACGTGGGTAACGACAGCGAGACCTGGAGGGGCGTGATTGGGAGGAACGGCCTCCCTGATCTGAACCCGAGCGGTGCTTTGTTATTGGACTTCTGTGCTAATCACAGTTTGGCCATAACGAACACCCTGTTTGAACATAAGAGTGTCCATAAGTGCACGTGGCACCAGGACGCTCTAGGCCGTAGGTCGATGATTGATTTTGTAATTGTATCACCAGACCTGCGACCATATGTTCTGGACACTCGGGTAAAGAGAGGGGCTGAGCTGTCAACTGATCACCACCTGGTGGTGAGTTGGATCAGGTGGCGGGGGAGGACGCTGGACAGACCTGGTGCACCTAAACGCGTAGTGAGGGTGTGCTGGGAACGTCTAGCAAAGGCCCCAGTCCGCGAGATCTTCAACGCACACCTCCGGCAGAGCTTCAACAGCATTCCGAGGGAGACTGGGGACATTGAGTCCGAATGGACCATGTTCAGCGTCTCCATTGCCAAAGCTGCTGCATTGAGCTGCAGCCGCAAGGTGGTTGGTGCCTGCCGTGGTGGTAATCCCCGAACCAAATGGTGGACACCAGAAGTGAAGGGAGCCACCAGGCTGAAGAAGGAGTCCTATCGGGCTTGGTTAGCCTGTGGGACTCCGGAGGCAGCCGACAGGTATCGACAGGCCAAGCGGAATGCGGTTCGGGCAGTGGCTGAAGCAAAAACTCGGGTGTGGGAGGAGTTCGGAGAGGCCATGGAAAAAGACTTTCGGACTGCCCCGAAGAGATTCTGGCAAACCGTCAGGCGTCTCAGGAGGGGAAAGCGGTGCTCTACCTGCACTGTGTATAGTGCTGGCGGAGCGCTGCTGACGTCGACTGAGAAAATTGTCAGGCGGTGGAAGGAATACTTCGAGGACCTCCTTAATCCCACTGACACATCTTCCGAGGAGGAAGCAGAGTCTGGGGATGAGGGGAATGACCCGCCAATTTCCGGGGGCGAGGTCACTGAGGCAGTTAAACAACTCCTTGGTGGCAGAGCCCCTGGTGTTGATGAGGTCCACCCCGAGTTCCTGAAGGCTCTGGACGTTGTAGGGCTGTCCTGGTTGACACGCCTCTGCAATGTTGCGTGGAGATCAGGGGCAGTACCTGTGGACTGGCAGACCGGGGTGGTGGTCCCCATCTTTAAGAAGGGGGACCGGAGGGTGTGTTCCAACTACAGGGGGATCACACTCCTCAGCCTCCCTGGGAAAATCTATGCCAGGGTGCTGGAAAGGAGAGTTCGTCCGCTAGTCGAACCTCGGATACAGGAGGAACAATGCGGTTTTTTGTCCTGGTCGCGGAACACTGGACCAGCTCTTTATCCTCTTGAGGATACTTGAGGGTGCATGGAAGTTTGCCCAACCAGTCTACATGTGTTTTGTGGACTTGGAGAAGGCATTCGACCGTGTCCCTCGGGGTGTCCTGTGGGAGGTGTTGCGGGAGTATGGGGTGTCTGGCCCATTGCTACGGGCCATTCGATCCCTATACGACCGTTGTAAGAGTTTGGTTCGCATTGCCGGCAATAAGTCGGACTCGTTCCCGGTGGGTGATGGGCTCCGCCAGGGCTGCCCTTTGTCTCCGGTTCTGTTCATAATTTTTATGGACAGGATTTCTAGGCGCAGCCAAGTGGCGGAGGGCTTTCGCTTTGGTGGCCTCAGAATCTCATCTCTGATTTTTGCGGATGATGTGGTTCTGTTGGCTTCATCGGGTGAGGGCCTCCAGCTCGCACTGGAACGGTTCGCAGCCGAGTGTGAAGCAGCGGGAATGAGGATCAGCACCTCCAAATCTGAGGCCATGGTTCTCAGCCGGAAAAGGGTGGAGTGCCCACTCCGGGTCGGGGATGAGTTCCTGCCCCAAGTGGAGGAGTTCAAGTATCTCGGGGTCTTGTTCGCGAGTAATGGGAGAAGGGAGCCGGAGATCGACAGGCGGATTGGGGCTGCAGCTGCAGTAATGCGGACGCTGCACCGGTCCGTCGTGGTGAAGAGGGAGCTGAGTGTAAAAGCGAAGCTCTCAATTTACCGGTCGATCTACGTCCCTACCCTCACCTATGGCCACGAGCTGTGGGTAGTGACCGAAAGAACGAGATCGCGGATACAAGCGGCAGAAATGAGCTTCCTCCAAAGGGTGGCTGGCCTCTCCCTTAGAGATAGGGTGAGAAGTTCGGCCATCCGGGAGGGGCTCAGAGTAGAGCCGCTGCTCCTCCACATCGAAAGGAGCCAGCTGAGGTGGTTCGGGCATCTGACAAGGATGCCCCCTGGGTGCCTCCTGGGTGAGGTGTTCCAGGCAAGTCCCACCGGGAGGAGGCCCCGGGGCAGACCCAGGACACGCTGGAGAGATTATATCTCTCGGCTGGCCTGGGAACGCCTTGGTGTTCCCCCGGATAAGCTGGAGGAGGTGGCTGGGGAGAGGGAGGTCTGGGCCTCTTTGCTTAGGCTGCTGCCCCCGCGACCCGGCCTCGGATAAAGCGGATGAAGATGGATGGATGGATGGATGGATGGATGATTTTAATTGGATCTGAAAAGCTCGACCTCATTGGTGGGATAAAGGTTATCATGCTGGGTACAAAATTTGTGACCCAACACTGTGCACAGTGCAAGTAAAATAAATAAAGTTTGAACTCCCTGACTGGCTCTGAACTGAGGGGAACTCAGACACAGCACAACCTTTGATACAACTGCACCTTTTTACATGATGATCTTTAAGAATAACACTTTGATGGCAAAAACACTGAGCTTTTTAGTTGTTTAAATAGAAGAGAGAAAATATAAACAACTTTTGACAAATTGAATTATGAAAAAATCGAGTGAAATGAGACCAACATAATTTAAGAATATTTTGATACTATGGTGCCTAAAATCTTCTGAAATTGTAATTTTTGTTTGTCTTCCCACATAAAATTACTTCACATACAGAAAAGCTGGGACAAATTTTAATGTGACGTCTAAATCATAAAAATCGAAGAAGAAAGTGTATAATAACATACTCTGTACAACAGTGATGTTGACTGCTCTGCTGAACTCTCCTGATCCAGACTCACACCAGTACACTCCAGTATCTGACACCAATGTGTGGATTATACATGTGGATCCAATCATTAGCCAACAGTTATTATAATATGAAGGGTTGCGCTGTAGAACAGTCATCACTCTCCACTCTGTGAAGTTTCCCTTACAGGTCAGTGAGAGAGAGTCAGAGAGGAAGTGTTGCACTCTGTCAGGACTCACTGTCAGAGACACTGCTGAATTAACATCTGAAAACAACATGCAGTGAAGAGACAAAGTACAGAGACGTTAAGATTCAAAATATCACAGTAAAAATATTCCTTTGTTTTTTTTCGTTTTTTTTCTCGAGATCAGCTAATAATGTAAAAAGATAGTAATTATTTGGTGAAACTGCATTTTTTACATTGAACACATTATATTTTTAGTATCTTTATATTAGACTCACTGGTCCAAAATGAAAAGAAAAAAGAGAAAATCATGCAAAATAAATATTAAACATAAGGAAAATAAAATATATGAGCAAATGCTTTTTCTACAAAACACAGCTGTACAAATGTCTCCACCATATTTGTACCAAATCGATTTCTTGTTAAACCCACAATAGCCACAAATAAATCTATGAATGAGATTTCTTAATACAACTTTAAATATAGTGCAGTTTTGAATTTCTGTTCCAAGCTTTGAGAACTAATTCTTCCACTTCTTAATGTGAGCTGTCCAGTTTTATTTATGGGTTGTACATACAAACAAAGTTACCACATCATGATGTCACAGTCAAAAAACTATTTGCTGCTACAGCGCACATTTATACAGCTGTTCCAACTATAGGGGGATCACGCTTCTCAACTGGGAAAGTCTATACCAGGGTGCTGGAAAAGAGAGTCTGTCTGTTATTTGAACCTCGAACAGGAGGAACAATGCGGGTTTTTGTCAAAGAACACTGAAACAGGTCTTTACACTCTCAAGGATAGTTGAGGATGCATGTGATTTTGCCCAGCCAGTCTATATGTGTTTTGTGGACTTGGAGAAGGTATTCAACCATGTCCCTCGGAGAGTCCTGTGGGAGGTGCATTGGGAGTAAAGGGTGTCTGGCCCATTGTTACAGGCCATTCAATCTTTATACAACTATTGCGAGAGCTTAGGCTGCGTAAGTTCAGACTCAATTCCGGTGAGTGTCAGACTCTGCCAGGGTTAACCTTTGTCACCGATTCTGTTTGTAATTTTTAAGGACAGAATTTCTAGCTGTACCCAAGTGACAGAAGGCTTTCCCTTGGGTGATCTCAGAATCTCATCTCTGCTTTTTGCAGATGATGTGCTTCTGTTGGCTTCATCTGGTGGGAATGGAACGGTTTGCAGCCGAGTGTGACACGGTGGGAATGAGAATTTCTGTCCCAAGTGGAAGAGTTTAAGTATCTTGGGGTTCATGAGTGATAGGAGCGGGAGATTGAGGTCTGTCAGGGTGAAGAGAGAGCTGAGTTGAAAAGCAAAGCTCTCAACTTAACAGTCGATCTACGTCCCTACCCTCACCTATGGTCATAAGCTGTGGGGTAGTGACTGAAAGACTGAGATTGTGGATACAAGCGACAGAAAAGAGCACAGAGTACTGCCACTGCTCCTCCACATGTCCCACCTGAAACATTCTTTCTACAACGGAAACCAAATATTCAGAAAGTTCTTCCCATATCTGTTGCAGAAGTTCCCATAAATGTGTGGCACTTCTAGGTTGCTTTGCTTTCACTCTTCTTTCCAGTTAATCTCAAACCAGCTCATTGTATCAGGGTGCTCTCACTCTGTACAAGGTCACCGACCCTGGATCTAAGCAAAACAGCTCCAGGCTATCACACTTCCTCTTCTCCTGTGTTTGACAGTTTATGCCACACACTGTGGTGGGACCATTTCTTTCACCTACTTGGCGACCTACAAAGGTCCTCCGTGAGGAATGGAAGATTTTCAAACTTTGATTCATCAGTCTATAATACCTTCTTCCAGTCTTCAATGGCAGTGTTTCATTGGCCCAGGCAAGCCTCTTTGTCTTATTCTGACGTCTCTAGCAATGGATTTCTTGCTGGAACTCATTGTGTCAAAGCTGCAGCTCGACTTCCTCTCTTCACAGTTGAAAACTGAGACTTGCTTACTGCGACCACTATTAAGCTGTGCTTGAAGCTGTGGGTTCTGTGAACTGCTTATCATGCAAACTGTTAACTGTAAGAAACTTGTCCTCTGATTCAGTTGTGGCTTTGGGTCTGGCAGACCAAAGCCACATGGTGAAGGAAACTGTACTCACTGACGCCTTGACTTTCTTTGCAATTTCTCTCTAGGAAAGACCTACATTTTTAAGTGTTATGATGGTTTGTCTCTCTTCCATTGCTAATTGCCTTTTTCTCACAATTTTTGCAGCAACACATTACTTTCTGTATTACAGTACTGTTCAACTGATGCTCAGGGGGGTGTAGTGTGTGTGTTCCAACACTCCTTTTATGGAGACAGAAGGGGTTGTAAGTAACTTAGAAAAGTGGGAACACATGTAGCAATTAGTAGCACCAGTTTTGAAGTCTTGATCAACCTCCATTGCTGCAGAAACAGCTTTAAATTGTTAACCCATTTTGTGTTCCCTTTCTGTATATTTTCCGAAATGTACATTATTTTTCAGTTTGGGTAACCTTTTTTATAACCTCTGGCAGTTCACCACTTACCTCCTGTTCTCAACCTGGAGACAGCATATGACATGCACTAGTACCCTCCGTGACACACAAAATAAAACAATGAATACACTACATTTTAACTAGACAACACAACACAACACACTAACTATACACTCCAACCACGCCAAATGTGACAAATCTCCCACATCCCAAAACTCGCTGTCCATATCACTATCTCTCTCTATCTCTCTTGCACTCACTCGCTCTCTCGCTGGGGGATGACACTGCAATATTTTTAGTTTAGGCTCAAAGTGTCAATGTTCACTTATTTGACTAAACATCACTTTCATATGCAAAACCTGGGTGGAACTAGAAACCTGTTGATCCACCCCAGTTCTAGTTTCAGCAATTGAACAAATGTACTGTTTATCAGGTTGGGGAAACCTGCAGCCAGGTGAGACCGAAGAAGTCACTTGGATGGTTGATGAAACTTTTCTGCCACTTACAAAAGTTCAGAACAAATCTGGGACAATAAATCTACAGTACAGCATCAGAAGTTACATGAAAAGATGCAGATGAACCATTGCCTTTGTCTGATGTTTAAATCAGGCAGCTTGCTGACGGCTGATCGAAATCCACCCACCCAGTTTACCGATACCTGCAACAAACAAGGGTGTTGTCTACACAGGAGCATGGGGTGTACTAGATCATGTTTATTTCAAGGCCTCCATAAAAATAAAATCAGATTTGAAGTTAAATGACATCACACGTGGCATTAACTAAATATTTTCAAAATCTAAAATTAAAAGCATTTTTTTCTAAAAGATAAATAAATAAATAATAATAATAACATCTATTTCTAGCAGCATAAAATGTTATTAAAGCACAGAGAAAAACTTCAGGAACCCTGATACGCTTGCTTTTCTCACACACACACAAAAACACATAATATGACCACACATCAAATTTACCTCATGCGGGGGATAAAATACTTTCATTTAGTCTTTTATTCTTCTATTATCTTTTTAAAAGCTTCTGCCATATTTCTTGTGATATTGTCTGTTTTCACAGATTCCTTCTACAGTGAGATATTTTTGCAGCAGCATGACATCAATGGTTGTCATGAAGATGAGATTTTAATAAATCTTGGTGAATAAAAATGATGAGCTAACATGAGCTATTGAAAGGACAGAGAGAAACAAGCTGACCTGCAGACCAGACAAACTTTGGTTGACTGTGATCAGTGTGATACTCTGGGTCTCCTCTTCCAGCTCTGCACACATATCCTGCTGTGTGTGTCTGTCCATGAATGATGTAGGAGTCCTGTGCAGTCCCACTGCCATCAGGTAGCAGCTTATAACTGGAGGATTCCCTGATAGATCAGGAACAGCTTTATACCAGTAGAAGCTCCATCCTGCAGACGGATGTTTAACCTCACAGTTCAGAGTTACTGAGGCTCCAGGACTCAGCCATGATGGAGACACAGTGAGGACAGGATCTGTTCAAGAAAGATTTCTCTCAATGTTCTGTTTCGTAACTCTGAATTCAATTTCACAAAAATGTTGACTCACAAATATTATTATGAACTAGAGTGAGACTATCTAAACGTGAAATATCTCAACATGTACTAATAAAAACACATTTTACAAACTTTTTGTATTTTCAGGAAAAAAGGAGTTATGACTGCACTTACTGTCAAAAACTGTCAGTGTGACTGAATCACTCCACTCTGTTGTTTTTTCTGTGAACTTTTCATTCTGCCCTTACAGCGATAGTTTCCACTGTTGAATGATGAAGCAGAGCTAATCCTGTATTCAGTTTGATTTGGAGGTTTTATCATGCTGTTTGTTTCCCACTCATAATCCCACTCCGGTCTCCTC
>NW_024386742.1:174293-205645 GCF_900408965.1 Simochromis diagramma
AACAAATCAGTGCGGATAAACAAGGAACCACTTTATATTAAATCTAGAAACCAGGTAGTGAGGAGCGACTTTTTTTAAATCCAGGATTCTGTTAGGCTTTGAAAGAAGGTTCTCTGTCAGGCCGATCCTTAATCTCACAATCTTAAAGTATGAAACACAACAAAAACTGAAGTTCTTCCTTTTTTCTATTTCCATCTCTCCAAGTAATCTGCTGTCAGAAGAGAAAGCAGAAACGAACCAGACTAGTCCCCAAAGACGGACGTGACAGTAATGACAACTTTATACAAGCACTTGTTTAAACTGGCACAATTTCACAACTGTCTTATAGGGAGCAGAAGAATAAATAACAAAAGTGACAATGTAGAAAAAGAGCAACACAGTTCAAAGAACATTAACATGCCCCTCGAGTAAAACTGGAGAATTTGTCTCCTGAAATATTTACTAATGAATTAAATGAAGTGGACTGACTCCCTGTCAGACTCCAGGCCATGACGCACCTTACAAGCAAATAATTAACTCCTGAATATCCGTTTGAAAACCTTGCTGGAGCCGTGTAACAGTGGGACAGCGTGTACTGCCATGTTGATGTGATTCGATGTATGTGATGTGTTTGATTTGGTCTGCAGTCCTTCATTGCTTGGTTGATGCGACCTGTTTTCAGTGATTTAGGTTTGAAAAATCAAAGCATGTAAAATGGTTTCCTGTCTTTAATGTTGTACAATGATTCATAATTTATGTTGGCAATTTAATCAGAAATATTTTGTTATTGTCTTGAAATTTTCCAGCAGAGTAGAGGAAGCAGATGATGGCAGGCATGTGTTCAGCTTGTGTTTAAGCATGTGTCCAGATGTGTCCTAGCTGTGTTCCAGCATGATGTTCAGCTTGTGTTTCAGCCTTTTTGGTCAGCATGTGTCCAGCGTGTGTCCAAGCATTGTGTTCAGTCTTTGTTGTTTAGGCATGTGTCCAGCATGTGTCCCAGCCATGTGTTCCAGCATTGTGTCCAGCATTTGTTCAGCTTGTGTCTCATGGCATGTGCTCCGCTTGTGTTTAGCATGTTCCCGCATGTGTCCAGCGTGTGTTCCAGCATGTGGTCCAGGCATGTGTCCAGCATTGTTCAGCATTTGTTCAGCATTTGTTCAGCGTCTGTGTCTCCGCATGTGTCAGCTTGTGTTTTAGCATATTTCAGCATGTGTCCCAGTCGTGTGTCCAGCATGTGTCCAGCATGTGTTCAGCTTTTGTGTCAGGCATTCGTGTTCCCAGCATGTGTTCAGCGTGGGTCCAGCCCATGTTGTTTCACGCTTGTGTTTAGCTATGTGTCCAGCATGTGTTCCGCGTGTGTTCCCCGCATGCTGTCGACGTGTGTTCAGCGTGTGTTCCATGCGTGTGTGTGGTTCCGCCGTCTGTGTTTAGGCCTGTGTCCCTCGTGTGTTCAGCGGTGTTCAGCGTGTGTTTTCAGCGTGTGTTCGCATGTGTCCCAGCTGTGTTCAGATGTGTTCAGCCTGTGTTCAGCATGTGTTCAGCGTGTGTTCAGCATGCGTTAGGCATGTGTCCATGCATGTGTTCAGCATGTGCTTCAGCATGTTGTTCAGCATGTGTTTAGGCATGTTCGTCCATGCGTGTGTCAGCCTGCCCCCTGTTGTCCAGGTGTGTTCAGCGTGTGTTCAGCGTGTGTTTCAGCAGTGTTCAGCATGTGTTCAGCGTGTGCTTCAGCGTGTCTTCAGCATCGTGTTCGCATGTGTTCAGCATGTGTTCAGGCATGTGTTTAGATGTGTTCCCGCATGTGTCCAGCGTGCTGGTCCAGCATGGCCAGCATGTGTTCAGCCTGTGTCTCGGTGTGTTCAGCATGTGCCAGCCTGTGTCCAGCATGTGCCCATGCCATGTGTTCAGCGTGTGTTCTCAGCGTTGTCAGCGTGTGGTCACAGACATGTGTCCAGCGTTTCGCCTTCCCCCGCGTGTGTCCAGGCATCGTGTTCAGCGTTGTGTTCAGCTGAGGCGAGTCATGGTCAAACATTTAACAGTTTTCTCTGAGGTTTAGCTGAAAGACATTTTAGCTTCACATCAGTTTTGAAACAGTGATGCAAACTTGCCGTTTTGCAAGCCACAGACAAACAAGGCAGCTGGTGGACATCTGACAATTGCATTATATTTTTTTCCATGTTACAAACACATTTTTTTTCTTTTCCGTGAGTTTGAACTCTGAGATCGACGATTCAATATGTTTATACAGGCAAAAACTGTTTACATGGACTTGGCGATACTAAACTAAAAAAAAAAAAAACAACTGCAGTCCTGTCCACCTTAAAGTATTTTTTTTGTGTTTTTGGCAATTAAACATGTGTGAAAGTGTCCAACTTACCTGTTACTTTCAATGTGGTGATGCACTCCATCTGTCCAGGAGAGTTTCTTCTGCCCCGCCAGCTGTTTCTCCACTGTCAGACTCGCCGCGCTTGCTGCTTCTGTATTCATTGGATGTTGGAGTGTGTTTACCTCAAGCTGTTTCTCCATTCATACGTCCACTGAGCTCCTTCCCCTCCCTGCATCTCACATCTGACAGTGACTGTCTCATTTTTTCCGCTGTATATCTGAGTCCACGGGTGGCGGAAGGGGGGTCACGGGGCTTAGGAGGAGCTGTATCAAATAACAACATAGCCATCGTCACAGACGCTAATTTGACTTAAAACATCAACAATAAAAGTGTTTTTATACTTTTTAATGTTTATACCTTTATGAATCATACACCATCATTAGTCTGTCAGGTTCGCATTGTTGTTTGTAACATGCTGTTTAAACCTCCTGGGTGGATCATGAGCTGGAGATTTAAAGCTAACGAAGTGAAAAACGCTGCTATAAGTAAACATACGAGCAGTTTGGGAAAGGCTAACATAGCAGACCAGTCTCTCCTAAAATGAGGACAATCCTTTATTATTGTTTTCCACTACTTTTGTTAGTATTTTGTTCTGTTTTTGGATGAATTGTGTAATACAAATAAAATAAGTGAGGAGATGCGTTTAACTTGTATCCCTGAATCTTATATCTGACAGTGACTTTCTCACCTCTGTATATCTGAGTTGTGGATGGTTGGAGGGTCACAGTGGGCTCAGGAGGAGCTGTTTCAAATAAAAATATATCATTACACAACGATCCTGGTTTATTGCTCTTGTTAATTTTAATTATATTATGTCCTGGTAAAAATTGACTAAAACTCAACAATAAAAGTTAGTTTTTACCAAACAGATTAAATGATATTTAGCTCTACCAGCAGAGTGACTGAACACAACAGGTGTGCACAAATCTAAACTGTGACACTGAACAATCAACGCATAAACACACAATATCATATAAACAACCTCATTTTATAGTCAAATATCACACAATTTACTTATTTCCAGAGGTGGGGAGTAACGAAGTACAAATCTGTACTTTACTTGAGTATTTCTGTTGACATTGTGTTTTTCATAGTGTGAAGCCTGCGTGCAAAACAAAACTGAGGTAGAATCACTGTTTATTTAAGGCTGCATGAAATCCTCTACAGATTAGTGCAGGATAAACAGGTTTAGTTTGCTGTACTGTGATGGATTTAAAGGAAAGACCAGTGTGGTGACTGGTGCCACAGTGACAGTCCAATATAAAGTCAGTATAAACAGTGTACTGTGAGTGTAGAGACGAGGACAACTCATGAAACGTCTGCTTACATCTGACTGAATTCAGGTGGATAAATCTGTAAAGAGCAGCAAGTCAGCTGATCACAGCTCATACATTAAGAAAATCTACTGGAGCTCCTCATAGAAAATAGCCTGAGCCATTAAAACTGATTTTAGGGTTTTCCACAGGCTGAATCCCCACTTTAGACTCTTGTCCATTTCTCTTCCGCTTATCCTTATCAGGGTCGCAGGGAGGCTATAGGACTATCCCAGCTATCATAGAGCGAGAGGCAGTTTACACCCTGGACAGGTCGCCAGTCTGTTGCAGGGCTAAGACAGAGACACAGACAAACATTTCACACTCCCACATATTTAAAATAATCAATTCACTAAACCCCACTAAGTGCATGTCCTTTAGACTGTGGGAGGAAGCCGGAGTATCTGGTATTTCCTTCATTTTTATCCATGTAGCTTTGTACAAGGATTTTGAGAAACTCCAAGAGTTAATACAAAAGCGTACACTGAGGTAAGCAGCACACATGCCAATATCAGTGAGATACACTGCACTACTCACACAAATCATCATCTTCTTGTAAATCTGTACTGTAATCTGTTCAGATAAACATCCATGAAAAGAGAATTAGTCTGTATGAAGGCAGCACACTTTAATATGATCATTTTAAACACTCTGTGTTCCTCCGCCACTGCCTCATTTAAGTTTTAGACAAAATGGATTCTGGGATATTGCATTTTGTCATTTCGAGCTGATTGGAGACCAGAACAGCCAATCAGATTTTTTTTGCATCCAAGTTTCTGATTGGCTGGTTTTGTGGCACAAATATAACGGTGTACAGAAAGAGTTGAGCGCGCACGGGCAGAAATGTTGAGAGTGCGAGCAACACATTGCGAGCAAGCGCAAGTGCAAAAACTGAGCGAGAGGGGCTGCTGTTGTGTGTGTGTGTGGATAATAGCAAACACTGAGATACATTTTTTGCATGCAGCAATGAATTTTGTTCACTCAAATTAAGTTTTTCTTCACTCAAAATAAATTTCTCCTCAAAATGCAACACAATTATTTTTACGTGCGCTCAATTTTTTTTTATACCTGCGGTCAGAATAGTGGCACAAAAATAACACCATATAAAACCGACTGACAACTGACTCCATAAATATACAAGATGGTGATGAGGAAACACACGGAGAAGACAGCTGAGGGAAATAAACATAATGACACAATACAGGAAGCAAAACTGAACACAGGATGGGACACTGTCAAAGTAAAACAGGAAACACTGAGACCTACACCTGAGACACACGGACTTGACAACAACAGTGATAAACAAACAGGGAGGCAATAGCAGAGACACAAGGACAGGAACAGATTTACAGTATTTAACTGTTTTTCTACGTGATGAAGAAAAAGCTGCTGTGAGAAAGAGAGAAACCTGTCGGCACCACCCTTTGACTTAAATTGTAAGAAACAAATGTGTAAAAATACAAAGAAACTTCTGGTAGCTCATCATTATTATATCTATACTATATTTCTATAGTAGATGCTGAAAAATAGAAACATTTCTGTTTACCTGCACTTTAATCATTTGCTGTTTTACCTGTTTGGTAGTTGTTGAAATGGTTTGGCCTGTACCACTAAACTTGCTGCCTTCAGAACGTCTGCCCCCCTTCTTTCTTTCACATAATGGTATGATCCCAGCCTGTCTTTGCATGTGATTGGTGCGCCCATCAAAGCACGGATTCTTAGTAGGGCTGAAGATTCAGCTCCCACATACCGAGGGTCCATTAATAACTGGCTCGCAGGCCGGAAATAATTGTATCGAGGGCCGAATGTGGCCCGTGGACCGTAGGTTTGACACCCCTGATTTCGAGCATTGTAGGAGATAACAGCTACATATATGAACTGGAGTAAAAACAGTGTTTCTTACCTTCAGCGTTTCCACAGATGACTGTACTGAGCACTAAAATAATGAATAAAAACTCATCAGATATTATACTTCAGAGTAAAGTTTTTTTTAAAGGCTTTACTCTGATTATTGATTATTGTAAATTTAGGGATGAACAATAATCACCAAATTTCTCCTGTTTGCTAAACAAGCTCTAAGCAGTGACTCACTAATTCTCAGAGATCAGAAACATTTTAATTAATGGTGCCTTTCAAACAATGTCAGACGTGTACTTACAGAAAAAGCCCATCATGCAGAGCAAAGAGAGCCCCATCGTCACATCCAGCCTGCTGCACTCTGATCCTCAGATAATCACAAACAGTTTTACTTTGCAGAAAAAAAGAGAAGTTGTGTTTTGTTTGGGTGTGACAGAGTTTTTCTACAGGTTCTTCTTCTGATTGGTCTCTCTGTGCTTCCTTCCCTTTTGGACACAAAGCTCAAACAGCTCCTGTAGCTTTGACCGCAGCAGTTTTGTGACGTGTTTTCCATCGCTTTAAGTCATATCTTACCAGGTCTTTTTTTACTCTGACAGCGTCCCCTGGATCATTATCATGCTGCAATGTTACTCTTCCTGCACACTGGGAGTGAATGTACCAAAATCCCTTTTCTGTTTTGCAGCCTGTATTTTTATATCTAAGTCTTTTTAATGGTTTTTTTATATTTTGATTCTTTATCGGAGGAATTATGTGGAAATTCTTCTTTCATGCTGCATAAAAATATCTAGAGATTTTATCTGACTCTTAGCTGAAACATCATCATGCAGTGCTATAATAAAAATGCTCCTTTGACCTCAGATCTGTGAATGTTTTCACCTTGTGGTTAAATTCTATGTTTGGCTGACACCCAAACAGAGTAAATGACTCACTGTGTGGTTGAACTGAAACTAAAGACCTGTATGTTTCACAAATTAAATTAACAAAGACAACAAATAAATGTATCTTCTATTGGCACGTCAAAGTGAATGTTACATGTTACCAACAAAGACTATGTAATTCTCTCCAGAGTCACATGCAGACGAGGTGACCTTTACTAAAGCTTACTGAAGCTGATCATTTCAGGCCTCAATAGTAACAAATGAAGAAAACTGAGTTACAGATAACTGATCACTGGAACACAGAGACTCTGGGTCATCACAAAAACATCCATATGGTCTCTATCAAGGTCACAAAAGTTTCAACTTACAACATAAATGAGAATAACATCCTGTATGATTCGACAGAAGTTCAGTCAAACTGTTTAGCTATGTGTAGACTGATATGTCAGAAGACATATCAGTCTGGTGTCCATACGAGTGAACATTATCAACACGTATTCATTATTTTCAGTTTTACTGTGGATTGTAATTATTTATTAAAAATTAAAAATCATTTGCAGAAGGTCAAAAACAGAGGAGAGATGTCAGGATGTTTTTGTTGTGTATCTGTTGTGTGGGCTGATGGAGAAAAACATGAGATCACTGAGGGTTTTTAAGTGCAGATAAGCCTGCAGCTGCGTGCAAACTTTCATTCATACTTCACAGAAATACTGACACAGGGTGAAGGGTTTTAGAACGGTGGGTTGATGCAGGTGTGTGTCTTTGTGCATTTATGTGCATGTGCCCAGAGCCCTGGGGCTCTGTCCTCAGCTCGTACTGGGGTGGCCAACCTCTGACAGGATCAGCTGCCAGTTGGTTTTTAGGTGATCTTTCTTTTTGGCTCCTTGTTGCTTCTGCTGGTGTGGACACATGTTTGTTTTTGGGTCTCCTGGATCTTTCTCTGTTTTCTCTGTTGTGTGTCTGTGAAGTTTCTCAGTCATCCAGGTCATCGTAGTCAAAGGAGCTTGCAAAGAAAAGCGTCTGGACTTCTTTAAGTTGCTTGAAGACGTTTCACCTCTCATCCGAGAAGCTTCTTCAGTTCTAAGGTCAAATGGTGGGGAGTCCCACCATTTGACTCTCTGTTGTGGTTTTGCACCCTCATGATCACGTATGTTTTATCTCACACACACACACACACACACACACACACACACACACACGAGGTCATTGATGTTTGTTTAAGTGCAGAGATGGTGCAGATAGACTTGCAGCTATTTGCGAACTTGCGGTTTCAAAATTGTTAACACAATATTTTCCATCAGCCACGTCTCTTTAAAAAGTGATCCTTCCTGTCATGGTCTGATCTAAAGGTCAGAGTTTAAAACACCAGTAAATACTTTGTGCAAATAATTGTGGTCTCAGTCCCTGCAGTTTCAAATCTTACTGCATGTTAATTTAGTAAAACAAGCTCCTCATTAAAGTCAAAAAGGACAAGAAAGCACTTGATTAGAAAGCTCCTTCCTTATATATGCTGACGTAAAACAAAATATCAGCTACACAAAATACTGCTGTCTGAAACATGCTGCATTTCCTCTTTCCTGCATGGCACAGATAAAAATGAGGCCTTTCAATAGATTAAAAATAAAATGTGGCAGAATATAGAGCACAGGTGTCGAACTCCAGGCCTCGAGGGCCGGTGTCCTGCAGGTATTAGATGTGTCCTTGATCTAACACAGCTGATTTAAATGGCTAAATTACCTCCTCAACATGTCTTGAAGTTCTCCAGAGGCCTGGTAATGAACTGATCACTTGATTCAGGTGTGTTGACCCAGGGTGATATCTAAAACCTGCAGGACACCGGCCCTCGAGGCCTGGAGTTCGACACCCCTGATATAGAGTATCCTTAATTTCATCGTACATGTACGATGAGAATAAAGGGCTATTCTATTGGCGGTGTGAAGAGGGAAGGAATGAGGATTTGACCCAAAATGCAGACTCTTAGAAAAGGTTAACTTAAACCCAGCTGTATTGCTGGAATACAAAAAAAAATGCAAAACTACAAAAAAATTATTTGAAACTAAACGGCAGGCAGAACACACAGCCGGACGATGAGGGAGACCGCGATGCAGGACAGAGAGAGATGCAGGCATAAATACACACAAGAACAAACAAGGGAACAAACCACAGGAGGGAATCGTAGCTAAGAGGAGCTAAGGAAGCACAGCTGGACACAATTTAAACTGAACATGATGCACAAAGCACAAGTGACTATCAAAGTAAAACAGGAAGTGTACAAAACGCACATTGAGACACAGGCTGTGTCCAAATTCAGGGGTAGCATTCGTCGATGGCTGCATTTGTAGGCAATTACGTCACAGCGACGCGACGAAGGCTGTCCAAATTTGAAGAGTTCTCCAAATGCGGTGACAAATGCGTCCTTCATTTCCCCAGATTTGAAGGATGTGTTGGCTGTATCGTTCGTGGCCCACCATATCCCAGGATTCATTTTGGATTTCAGGATTTCAGTTTGATATGTTTTAGGGAACAAAGACCAAATGGCTTAATTTCTTAAAATGAGAGGAGAAAACGATCACCTCTTCACTGGGGTGAAGAATTCGGCCACTGTGGCATGGAGGTACAAGAATAAATCAATTTGCACATCATATTCATATGAGTACGGTTTTATTAACCCTCATACTGTACAGAACCGGTGATGTCCAGACGGTATTCCTCTTGTGTTCTGCTGTGAAAACTTTAGGGATTAACATAGTTGCCATGTTTTTCTCTCTTCTCTTATTTTTTGTGTGTGATCAGGACAATTCTGGAGAAGATGGGCCTGCATGAGAAAGTCACCCCCATGCAGGCTAGAAGAAATGGGATAACTGAAGGGTGGCTGGCCTCTCCCTTAGAGATAGGATAAGAAGTTCGGCCATTCGAGAGGGGCTCTGAGTAGAGCCGCTGCTCCTCCACATCGAAAGGAGCCAATTGAGGTGGTTCGGGCATATGACAAGGATGCCTCCTGGGTGAGGTTTTCCGGGCATGTCCCACTGGAAGGAGGCGCTGGGGCAGACCCAGGACACGCTGGAGAGATTATATCTCTCGGGTGGCCTGGGAACGCCTTGGTGTTCCCCCGGAAAAGCTGGAGGAGGTGGCTGGGGAGAGGGAGGTCTGGGCTTCTCTGCTTGGGCTGCTGCCCCCGCAACCCGGCCCCGGATAAGCGGAAGAAAATGGATGGATGGATGGATGGATGGATGGACAATAACAATAAAACAAGAATATTTATAATACATCAACAAAAATAAAGCCTGGGATCCTCCTGGTTTAAAATACGGTCCACGACTGGGACACTCAGGTTAATCCTGCAGTACAAGGGTCTGGTCTGGTTAAGGAAAAGGTGGAGAACAACAAACAGTTTTAGTAGAAAGGTATGATTTTATTTATTTTATGACATCAAAGCATTACTGTGAATATCAAGCTTAAGTCAAATATACTAATAGGCTGTGAAAAGACTTAAAATTTATACACTTCATTTGTGTAACTAACTGTTAGGTTTTATGTTGGCACAAACGTATTGCTGGAACAGCCGAGGCAATTTTACTGCAGCTAGCAAAAGCATGAAGCACCAGGCAGAACTCTTTGTGTGATCTCGTGCACGAGGGAGATGACCGAGACGAGCGCTGTTCCTGGAGCCCCAGTCACTCTCAGTCAGCTCCCCCGTAGCACTGCTCTTTATTGTGGTTACATGAATATGCATAGATTCATTAACATATGACATCTCACACAGGCATGCATGTGCTCAAATAATACCATCTGTGTGTATGTATGTGTGCACAGCAAATCCAGCATGTCCAAATTAACACTGTCGGATTTGATTTCAACACTATTAAAGTGTCTATATGGGTCCACACCAGAGAGTGTTAATTTAACTCTTTTTGGAGAGTTGGTACGTTAACTCTGACTTAGTGTTAAACACCAAATCTGTCTGGAGTTGATAATTTAACACTTGGTGTTAAGAGTTTATATATTAACTCTCAAAGAGTATTTTAGTTTAACTACGTAAGAGTTATCTTCTAATTCATTCTAAAAAGCGGGAATTTTCCTGTTCTGAACTTCTAGAAATTTCTTTTGGAAATAAACATTTACTAAAAAGATGCAATGGTTTTTGAAAAACATTTATTCTGAACTGTGCACCACAATTTCAAAACATTTTCTGAAAGATGTAACAGTGTACATGTTCTCACTTTCATTAGAATTTTGTTTATCAAAAGGTCTGACATGGTAAATGCAAATAACAGCATTCTCAACACTTATTTCTTCAATACAATATGCATGTCCTTCATTCATCCCTTTGTGGAACTTCAACGCACTTCTGCTCTCCCCCATATTCCATCTTCACAAGCATATCCTGTGCGGAGATCGAATAAAAATTAGTTGACACTAATTAATGGCACAAATAATCCAGTAAACAATTGCAGCACAGTAAAAAAAAAAGAATCCTCTTTGAGCCATTACTTGTGTAAAGTATTTTCCCAAAAGACAAGGACACAGGCAACAGGTAATACTGAACTAAATGTAAAACCGCAACCTTTTTAATTTTTACCTAAACCGTGTGCACAAAACTCTGGAGGGATCTATGCTAACGTAGAATCGAGTCAGGACGTCAGCTACTGCTGTTTGCTCGTTTTTTTTATGGGCGATCGTTTTCAGGCTTCAAGTAGCACCATTATACCAACATTTCACATTCTAGACATTGTTTTAGGTGTATTTGACCAAAAGTTTGACTGAAAATTCACATGCAAGCTTTTTTTCAAGGCTGTGGTATTTGCCCGCAAACAATACCTTTCAGCTAGCTAAAACAGAATATTATGCTATCAGCGAGCAACATGGCTAATGCCTTCCACACAGCTTTGTCTCAACTCCAAAGAGCCACAGAAGTAAAAGCTCATAATAATAATTGAAACAATCTTTGAAAGAATGACTTACCAAGCATGGCAAACAACTCAAATATGTAGAGCAAAATGTTCTGAAACGGCTTCACTTCAGCTTCGATTGGAGCCGTGCTGGGGGCGGAGTCTGGGAATTTACTCTATTGGTGTCATAGCCCCTCTAGGAGTTCAGAGTTAAGAGGTCAAGAGTTAATGTTTCCATTGTAACACCTCCAGATTTGACAGAGAAACACTCATTTTTAACACTCGATTTTAACTACTATCATTTTACACCTCAGAGTTACATTAAAAGAATGTGACTCTGCTTAGAGTAAAATTAACTCTACTTTTGCGAGAAGACTATTAACACCAAAACATTTAACACTTTTGAATTTGCTGTGTGTGTGGGGGGGGGTACATGGATGTGTGTGTATGTGGGTCAAAATATGACCCAAAGCTGGTGCTAGGAGCCCAGCTGACCACCTAAATAAAAGGCACTTATACTTATATAAGTATATATATAAGTATAGTAAGTATGTATATACTTATACTAAACAGATACAGAGTAGATGTCCTCCTATAATATAAATCAGAAAGAGAAGGTACGACCTCTCTCATGACCTTAGGATGTGTGTGTATGCCAGAGCACTGTGGAACGCACACAGAGCCTTTGCAGACTACTGAGGATGAGACAATCTATCAATATGTAATCGATTATATACCTCTAAGCATATATGATTATATGTTTCCAAGCATAAATGACAAACCAACAATATAACTCTGACACGAAGCTTTTTTGTGAACTCAGAAATAATCATGTTTTCTGCTTTGTTGCATTTTTACAGCCCATCTATGCACATAAATAAGTTACAGGATCAAATGAATAACAGAAAATAAATGGAAATAGAAAATGTTCTTCTATAAGTTTCAAAGAGATTTAGTTTACATATTCTATATAATACAGTGAATGTGTACGAATGACCGGCAATCATTCAGTCACTGGAATTATGAAAAATGCTAAGTAATTCCTAAATGCATGTAGATTAAAGACAATTATTTTACCTGGATATCACTGTCTCTGACGAGCCTAAGGTATAAAACATGCCGGCGACGACGATAACGTTTTTCAAGCTCCTAGAGAATTAAAAAAGTACAAAAAACTGAGCGACATTTCTGAGTCCTTTTCAAAGTTTTCGCGCTGCGGTGCTAGCGACCGGAAAAATGCAGAATTAAGTGCGGACTTGAACGAAGGCTAGAAGACTGTCCAGTTTCACAGCCGTTTGCTTCCAGCCTACCGGCCTTTCTGCTGGGGTGGACACGTGGTTGTTTGGTCTCCTGGATCAAACTGCTGGGGTGCATTGTTGCTGTTTCTCACTCTCATGATCAAGTATGTTTCATGACACACACACACACACACACACTAGGTAAGAAAACTAAGACGAACTAAAAACATAAACAGAGGGATAACAACTAGACAGGGCAGAATCATGACCTCTGAATATTAAATAACCCAAAACTATAAAGTCCAAACACAAAACGCTGGGTGCACGACTATATTTATATACCAACAACAGCCTTTGACACACATGTAGGCAATGTGGCTGCTTAGAGGAACAAAGATGTTATTCTGTATTGCCATGTTTGTAGTTTGATCTCATATTATCACTGCATGATCTTACTTGTTGAATAAAAATATCACTGTACATTTTTGTAGAGTTGAAAATAGTAAAAACAATTTTTTAGGGTTTAAAAAGTTTTAATTTATCAAAACATAAACAATATTTTCCGTTTGCAAAGTCTTCAGTGAGACGGCTTCAGAGCGTAAACAGGTCAAAAACAAGCTTTGGTGCTCAGCAGCTCTAAAAGTGTTTAAGTTGTTGACTTTGACTCTTCTCTCTGTATTCTGACACATGATGGCAGAGCTGCATAAAAAAGTGCTGCCAAGTAAAAAAGCAGTAAAAGAGTCACAGACAAAGAAAAAGCTCTTCAAAATTCACCAGTGACTCAGTGACTCAGTTCATTTCAAAACACTTTATTAAACTGAATTATTGCAGAGACAAAACAAGACAAACAATCAGCGTAATAACAAAAAGCTGTGAAGGGCTTTTTTTCTAACTCTGTCTGTTTCACATTTTTGTTGCCTAATTGTAACGTCCACTCTTACCAGTACCAGTTTATACAGAGATCAAATTAGTACTGAGCAGGATTAGGTTCAGTTTATTGATGCGGCCCTCCACAACAGGCCCAGTTTCTCATGTGGCCCCTCAGGAAAATGAATTGCCCACCCTGCTTCAGAGGGTCTCTGTGCCACAGCAGACTCCTGACCCAGAATCACACTTACAGTAAGTCATCGTCTTCAAAAGCAACCGAATGATCTGTGAGGTCAAGCTGCTCAGTTATTATTCATTTCTGGTTCTTTTCCACAGTGTTACCCCAGCAGGTGGCAGATGACCGCCCCTCTCTGAGCCTGGTTCTGTCAAAAGTTTCTTCCTGTTAAAAAGGAGTTTTTCATTCTCACTGTCACCAACTGCTCACTCATAGTCGTCTGATTTGGAGTGTTTCTCTGTATTGTTGTACAGTCCTTACAATATAAAGCCCCTGGAGGCGACTGTGGTTATGATTTTGCACCTTATAATAAAAATTGTCAACTTTTATTTATATAGCACCAAATTACAGCAACAGACAGTTAAACTGAATTGAACTGAATTACTTGACAGTTGTGTGCGCTGTCTGAGGACAGTCACTGTGTTTGTAAGTAGCCATGTTCATTTTGTCACATGTTCCTTCTACTTTCTCCTCTTTGGATTTTAAACAATTTGTTGAGCACTAATGTGCACATGAAGCCCATTAGTGCTTTGAGTGCTCCAAGCGGGTAAAAAAAAAGCACCTCCGTCCAGTGAAAGAGCGCTGCCTGCTGCCGCTCGAAGAGGTCAGAGTCCGCTGGGTCCACAACGCAGGGTCGTGTCATTCTGTCAGGGGTGTCGAGTGTGGATGCGAGGAAAGGAGGACCCAAACGCTGGACTCACAGGTAGGTGAAGGCTGGTGTTTATTATGATGAGCAGATGAGCTGAACATAAGATGACTGGCTGAACTGAAATGACTGTCTTAACTGAACACATGTGCAGAGTAGACAACATGAACATCAATGACACGACAAAGACCAGGATGAAACTGAGGACTTAAGTACACTGGCTAATGATGATGATTAGGGACCGGTGAGAACACAGCTGAACATAATGAAACAGGAAGTAGGGCTAATGACACTGAGACAGAGGGCTGGCACGGTGAAGCAGGAAACATGAATGTGGAACATAAACTGAACATGAACTGAAAACACCAGGTGAACCACCCAGGAACCCTGACACAGTCTTGACTTTAGACAACTGAGCAGAAGATGATTGAATCTGAACAGAAGAGGAGAAAATCAGATGTCTGAGACAAAGTCTGAGCAGAAAACTGAGAATAAATTATTCTGAAAGACAGTTTGGAAACTCAACAGAAGAGAAATATTTTATTTAACTGCAATGCAACCTGTGAACTGAGATTAACTTTGACTCAAAGCAACTGAGCAGCAACTTGGCAACTGAACAAGAGCAAATTAATGTCTATATGAAACTGACAGACAGTTTGGCAACAGAACAGAAAACAAGTGATTCTCAACAACTGAGCAACAATTTGGCAAATCGACAAAACAGAAATGAATGTAAATTTTTAATCTGAGCAGAAGAAAAGCTGCTCTGGAAACATGAGCAATAGTTTGACAGGCGAACAGAAAGAGCTTGAAACTCAGCAAACACGAGGCAGTTTGATACCAGAACAAAAGAGAAATGTCTCCCAAGAACAGCAACAACTTCAAGTCTGTGAATGTAAAGTGAGTGTAATCTCTAAGACTTGGAACTGCAGATTAGAATATTTTGATGAACATGAAACCATCAGAAATGTTTACATGAACCAAATCAGTAAAAGTGGAAGATGGAGGATGGCAAACATGCAAAAGAAAAATCAATACTGAGCAGAAGTATTGTTGTGTGAAAATGTCACATCAGGTGTTCAGCATTAAAGGGGACATGAAACACTACATGTAAAAAAAAGGCTAATTTACATCATGGAGCCCAGCTCTCAAAAACTGACACAGATGTAACTCTGACTGTGAAGCTGGATTTAAGAAATAACTGCTTAAAGCTATAAAAACACATGTATCGCCATATTCTGTCAATACAGAGCATGACTCCACCAGGTCAGTTGGCTACTTTCAGTCAAAAGACTCACATTAGGTTGTGTTAGGTAACTAATAACAGAACCAATAACTCAAGGAAAATAAGGACAGTAAAACATCAGTTTAATGGGGTCACTGGCTGCACCTCGTGCCTGTCCCATCTGTGGCTTCCTGTTGGAGAACAATAAAGTTTATTATAAAAACATTGTCTGCCCTCGATGTAAAGTGAAGTTCTGTTCTGTGTGTTTGAGTCTTTACGAAGAGTGTAACGTTAACTGCACCTTATTGACTGTTTAGGAGGTGCAACCCTCAGACACACCTCTGTACCTGTGTGGAGGAGGAAATCATCCTGATTTACTTTCACTGATTTAAACATGTGGTCTCTGATATACACATGGTATCATTTGTTGTGTGTTCTGTATTGTAAAGATTTCTTTTTGTGCAAAACATGTGAAAATGAAATGAAATGTATTTTCTTCTTCTCAGAGCAGGTGATACAGAGCTGAGTGTGGAGCTGGAGAAAAAGCTTTATGTGTAAAACTGGTTACAAAGTAGCTGTTAGTCAGCCAGCAGGTGATAAAAGCATCCAGGAAGCTCAGACTTTGTATCCAGTGTCTCTGTACGTTATGTGTTTCTGTGAGGTGGAGATCTAACAAACCAAACACTGCATGGGACTGTTGTGACTGTACCTGCATCCCATCTTCATTGTAGTAAACAGCGCTCTCCTCTGGTGTGTCGTGTTGCCCTGTGAGGTGACCAAATTCATCCACAAATGAAAAAAATACATTTTTAAAGGATGTTTGTTTTATTTTTAAACTGCACGCGTTTTATGTACTCACTCTTTCTTCTAAGATCTTTAAACTCAATAAGAGAAGAGGCGACGTTTTCATATTCATCTGCTCCTGAAATGTTCATAATTTTATTTACAGGATTGTAAAAACATGGAATTAGTTTCATTAAATCAAAAACAAGTTTCATCTCTAACTGTTCTGTGCTTTTCAGCACATATACTGACCATTTCTGTTTGTCACTTGTGTGACTGATTCATAGACGTCAGTAGTACCTAAAGAAAAAAACAAGCCAGGCTCACATTAATCATTTTATTACAGTTACACTAAAGATCAGAGCAAAAACAGAAACACTGTGAGAGTCAAAACCAGGACTGTAAGATCTTTAAATGTTCTTTGAAAAACTGCTGAACGCAAACTGAACCTGAGAAATGTTTGTGTTAATGGAGGTTTAATAAAAGTCAATATTAATAATGATAATAAAGACTGTTTTTCAATGCTGACCATGTTGAAGAGAGCCGTACACATGAGTTTCATTCAGGTTGACTCCATGATTTGTGGAGGAGCCCGGACTGTGACTCTCAGACTGGATCGACCTAAAACAGGAAATAAACACAATAAACTCAAAAGTAACTGATGTTTGTTTAAAATTATGATAAAAAGTATTTTACCAACCTGGTGAAGCAGGAATCTGTGAAAGAGACAAATGTTATTACACATGTTTGTCATGTATAAATTGTTCCACTGATATTTAGTGTCATGAGATCAGAATACATGTATATGTGTGAATAATTAAAGTGTATGTAGTAAATAAACTCTCTAATACAGCATGAAAAGAAGAGGCTCTTACACTTGGACTGTCTGCAGCGATACAACAAGAGCAGGAGAATAATAATGAGAGAGACTCCACAAACCAGTCCAACCATCAACCACACAGGAGATGAAGAGCTGTCAGCTCCAGACACAGCTGCTGAAATGACTAATAATAATTAAGTAATAATAAAGTATAATACTTATTATTATACTGCATATTTCAGTTCTCACAAAATAGATCCAGGTGACTTCAAGCATTAAACAGACAATCTAATGTTTCTTCTCAAGCATGAAAATCATTTTTACAAAATCACATCAAATGTTTTGATCCTGCTCACCTTTAACTGACATCCAGCTCTGTGCTGACTCTCTTCCTGAGTACTGACACTTGTAGAAACCTTCATCAGACTTTGACACCGCAGAGATGTTCAGCTCCCCTCGGGTATCATTTTCAATAAGTTTGTCATTGTGATAGAAAAACACATTGGAAAGTATTTTTTGTGTTCTCAAACTGCAGCTCAGACTAACAGAAGCTCCCTCAGTCACAGGATGAACAGGACTCACCAGGATAGGACCATTACCATCATCTGTGAAACAATCACACACAATTGTTTCAGTCACATCAGCTGGTGCACACTTTTAGGAAACGCTGACATGTAAGCTTCAGGGAGATTTTCACAGAAGCGACTCTGTGAAACAGATGATCGACTTGAATCCAGGTAAGAAAGAAATGCATGTAGTAAATGAAGTTAAACGGCTGACTGTCGGATTTTATAAGCTCATAATGTGATCTAACAGAGACTCACTTAGTAACTGATCTAAGGGTTGTGAATAGAATGAAATAAAAATAACTGCATTTAAAAACTTAAATACCAAGAAGGCCTGTGGGCCTGATGCTGTTCAGCTTTTCTCTTTAAACATTTGCTGATGAGCTGACTCCAGCTTGGAGTCCTGTTGATATCAGCTTCATCCTCACTATATAGAAAAAGGCTGCAATCAGCAAAATAATGATCACAGACCTGCAGCAGTAACATCAGTAGTAATGAAATCCTTTGAATGCATTATGGTTGAGCACTGAATGGAAAGTACAATTTGAATATAATTACTTTAACTCACTGGATTTTAAAGCATTTAGAAAACCCCTCAGCTTATGCACGATTGTTATTTATGATCTAAGATCAGCGTTTAATACCACCAGTGTTGGGACTAACGTGTTATTAAGTAACGCGTTACAGTAACTACGTTATTATTGTGGTAACGAGCACGGTAACTAGTTATTATGCCAAAATCAGGAACGCGTTAGTCGTTACTGGGAGTTAGATAGGGTCGTTACTCGTTACTTCGTGTGGTGGCTATTGCGGAGCTTCCACAGATTCAGTAACATTAGCAAGTGGTGGAGGCAGCAGGTGGATGAAGGAAAAGGGACGCAGAAGGAAAAGAGACCCGAGGCGGCCGCCGGTCCAAGTGTGAACTGAACTTCAGGTAAGAAGTTATGACCTGCAGTCTCTCTGGGTCAGATATAAACCAAGTTTAGGTGGAGTTTATTTTCGTTATTCTGACTTTTTCCGTACTGCGTGCTAGCTAGCATGATGGAGTTTCTATACAGCTGGGTGGTGCTATGAAGTTAATGATGTTGAACTTTATTTTGTTCATAAGTTATTAGAGTTGCCAACCGTCCCGTCTGGTATTCAGAGAAAATATTACGCGTTTCTTATTGAGGTGAAAAGGAACAGTTTGTCCCGTAATTCAGCTACAATGAAAAAGACACAAAGCTGGAGTTATTCTGTGTCTTTCCTGCACAGCTGCCTCTTCTTCTCTCATCCTCTCACCCTCCCTCTCCCGTTTCTACTTCAATCATGAAACTGATCAATGATCAGCTGATCGGCTCTCTTGTTTATTTATCGCCCACTTTGCGCCAGAAACAGGAAACCAGCGGATGTCGCGCTAAACAACAGCAGCACGTTTAAGCTTGATCAGCTGTTGTTAGAATTTATTTAATATTAATTTCTAGTATCAGCTGATGTTTACTGGAGCCACAGCTGCAAAAAAGCTGCTGGTCATGATATGGTTTGGTTATCTGGTGAGAGGGAAACATGAAGATGAAACCAGGAGATGTCCTTACTGAATCATCAGAGCTGAACAGGTGATGGAGAAACAGGTTTACCTTTTAGGTGACATGAATGAGTTGAAGGGAAGTTATGAACTGTTTCTGAGAGACAAATAACACCACGATCCTTTTTTAGGTAGCTGACAGCTGGTAACTGTGCAGGGGCGGATTTAGCAAAGTGTTGCCAGGGGGGCCAGGTAGGGCATTAACAGGGAGAGGGGGGCACAAAGAAATACTTTTCTTTCTTATTCTCGTTTAAAATGTCTAGCTTTTAAAAAATAATTATCTGAATCTTACAACAAACGATTGATAGATTGATGCATATATACCATCAAAACAGTGAACATCACTGTCACAACAGCGTTTGTTTTCATTCAAAGGCTTTATGATTTTTCCTATAATGGTGGGCCGGTCTCTAGTCAAAATGCCCGGGACGATTTTTTTGTCCCAGTCCAGCCCTGTATGCAGCTCATCTGCAGTCTGGTGTTGCCTACATCTTCCTATTCAGAAGGCAGAATTTCCGAGTTCTGAGTACAATCGAAAGCACCACGACTGCAGTTTTTGTGTTGGATGTAAAAGGCGCACATGACACTGTGACGTAGGCTAGAATCATGGCAGCAGTCAATGACGGTCCAGGCGTGGGATTTCTCTCGTGGAAATATGCACATTATCTTTTTTTTTCTATTGGTAGGTGGCACAGTGCACTTGTGGCAAGTAAGCAAGCTAGAAGACTGGCAAAGTTATGGAAGAAACACATTAACAAGAGAATTCTGAGTAAAACCAAAGTTACTTTCCCTAGTAACTAGTTACTTTGAAAGTAACGAGTAACTTGAAGTAACTGAGTTACTTTTGAGAGAACTAACTAGTAATGTAACTAAGTTACTATTTTAAACTAACTTACCCAACACTGAATACCACAAACACTTATACACTGTTAAATAACATGAAAGTGGATCCCTATATAATCGGATGGTTGTTTGGCTATTTTCATTAAAAAACAAAAGGAAGTGAAAGTCAGTTCTACTCGTTCACACATACAATTTATAAGAACAAGAGTCTCACAGGGCTGTGTGAGATCTCTTGTTCTTTTCATATTATATTTTAAAAATTGTGGAAATCAGAAGGGATTGTGCAGTGGTATAAGAAACACACCTTCGCATTAAATATAAAGAAAAATAATCGTCATATTTATAACGATCTTTGATGAAAGATCTATTGGAGATTGCTCAGACCTCTACATTGGAGAGACCAAAAAGCCACTTCACAAGCGCATGGCACAACACAGAAGAGCCACCTCCACAGGACAAGACTCAGCAGTCCATCTGCATCTTAAGGATAAAGGACACTCTTTCGAGGATGCCAATGTTCACATTTTGGACAGAGAGGACAGATGGTTTGAAAGAGGAGTGAAAGAAGCCATCTATGTCCACTGTGAGCGACCATCTTTGAACAGAGGCGGGGGTTTACGACACCAACTCTCTGCCATCTATAATCCAGTTTTGAGATCCCTTCCCAGACGCCTTAACGCCCACTCACATCCTGGGCCATCTGACCTCAGGAATTCGCATGATAAGGTGGGGCCAGGTTTCACAATGAACTCACCCGAAACTCTGGCTGATTGGGACCCACGCCCAGTTTCCCACCTTGGCTCAGGCGATTAGAGGATCATCAGGGGGTCCTTTTGTCCCTCTGTGGGGGGTCACTCCCACTAGGTTTATATCTGGGACTCTCCACCATTTGACCTTAGAACTGAATAAGCTTCTCGGATGAGAGGTGAAACGTCTTCAAGCAACTTAAAGAAGTCCAGACGCTTTTCTTTGCAAGCTCCTTTGACTACGATGACCTGGATGACTGAGAACCTTCACAGACATCTATTGGAGATCTCAGCCTGGTTTCAATGGTAAATTTCAGTGTTTAGTCTTCCCTGCAGGAGTCAAATTATTATCAGTACAATTGCTGAATCATTATGGGTGAAACTGTGGGTGAGTGTTTGCATTTTTGTTTGTTTTTTGCATGATGTGTTTCCCTAAGTTACTCTGAATGGAGACAATAAAAGTTTATCTAATGTGATGACAGAGATGTTGAGCTTTTTAGAGTTTTATTGTGATGCAGAAAATACAAAATACTCATTTAATTAGAGAACAAAAACCAAGAATATTGTTTGAAGCCTTGGAGCCTAAAATCATCTGAAATTCTCAGTTTTGTTTGTTTTGCCACATAGAATTACTTCACATAGAGCAAAGCTGAGACAAATGTTCATGTGACGTCTAAATCATTCAGATCCAAGAAGTAAATGTATAATAACATACTCTGTACAGTGATGTTGACTGCACTGCTGAACTCTCCTGATCCAGACTCACACCAGTACACCCCAGTATGTGACTTTGATGTGTGGATGTTACATGTGGATCCAGTCATTCTCCTACAGTCAGAGTACAGTCGGCCGTCCTCAGAGAACTTCCTCACTCTCCACTCAGTGAAGTTTCCCTCACAGGTCAGTGAGACAGAGTCAGAGGTGAAGTGTTGCACTCTGTCAGGACTCACTGTGAGAGACGCTGCTGAATGAACATCTGGAAACAACATGCAGTGAAGACACAAAGCTCACAGATGTTAGGATTCAAAATATCACAGTGAAAAAAATAGTTCTTGCTAAACCCACCATAACTGCAAATAAATCTATGAATGAGATTTGTTAATACAGATTTAAATGTTGTGACTCCTGCAGCTGGAAAGATTTCACTGAACCATCTGGGTCTCTCAGTAATAATCTCACAGCATCATTAGAAGCTACATTAGAAGTTTCTGTAAACCTGCTTTCCTACAGTTTGTCCACAGTGTGCATGTTTGTTGTTGCACAAGCAAATATCTTCATCATCTGTCATGTAATAAGATGTCTGACATTTGTGACCTTATTACAAACAGTCAGATCATTATCAGACAGTTTAACATCAGCAGATCTTAAATGTTTGTTGTCTTTGCTTCTACAAATCATGACAGCACTTTTACAGGCATCATGTCTGATATCATTTTTCACAGCAAAAGCACAACAACATGAGGACTAAAGACCACGAGATCATCTGTGTACATAATGTGCTTCACAGGAGTGCTGCCAGCTTTACAGACTTTCTAATCATCAACATGAAGATTAAAAAGTTTCATCCTCGTTTAACTCTGTGAGAAACAAACAAGGAGGAATTTGAATAACAACAGAAGTGTCTGACTGAAGCTCAGTTTACTTGAATGTAGTGAGAAAGGATGAGATTCAATTTAATCCTTATGAGGAAACTTAAGTATAATCATTTAATTCAATTTAATTGTAATTGGACATCAGATTTCAATGTCAGCATGCCGCTGCAAGAAAAATAATGGTGAATTAAAGTGATGACATAATTTATTAGAGAGAAACAAGCTGACCTGCAGACCAGACAAACTTTGGTCGACTGTGATCAGTGTGATACTCTGGGTCTCCTCTTCCAGCTCTGCACAGATATCCTGCTGTGTGTGTCTGTCCATGAATGATGTAGGAGTCCTGTGCAGTCCCACTGCCATCAGGTAGCAGCTCATAACTGGAGGATTTCTCTGATAGATCAGGAACAGCTTTATACCAGTAGAAGCTCCATCCTGCAGACGGATGTTCAACCTCACAGTTCAGAGTTACTGAGGCTCCAGGACTCAGCCATGATGGAGACACAGTGAGGACAGGACGGGGTTTATCTGTTCAACAAAGATTTTCTCTCAGTGAACATGTAGTACAGTCTCTGAACAGTGAGCTCAGTTTATACAAAGAATAATAATCTCAGTCTATATGAACAGAAACACATTTTACAAAGTGTTCAAACAGCTTAAAGCAAACATGACTTACTGTCAGAAACTGTCAGTGTGACTGAATCACTCCACTCTGTTGTTTCATGCTGTGAACTTTTCATTCTGCCCTTACAGCGATAGTTTCCACTGTTCAATGATGAAGCAGATCTAATCCTGTATTCATTTTGATTTGGAGCTTTTATGATGCTGTTTGCTTCCCACTCATAATCCCACTCAGTGTCTCCTCCATGGATCTCACATCTGACAGTGATCGTCTCTCCTCTGTATATCTCAGACCAGTTTGGATGCAGAGTCACAACAGGCCTGTTTGACACTGTTAATGTTCAAGAAAGTACAATAAAAACACATGAATGACAAAAGGTTCAATTACCATCAGATGTAGTGCTTTGTGGTAAGTTCAAGTTTGAACTCACCAGTTGTGTCAATCCAAACTGTCTCACTGTCCTCTGTGTAGTAAACTGGTTCTCCTCTTCCTCCTCTGCACCAGTAGAGTCCTCCCTCTGAGACACTGATTTGTTCATTTCTCACAGGTTCAGAAGATTTCCCATCTCTGTACCAGTAGTATTTCCATCCAGATGATGATGATGGTGATGATGATGATGGTGATGATGATGATGGGCTCACAGAGCAGGTCAGGGTCACACTGCCCCCTACTGGCACAGCTGTCCTATCAGCTCTCAGTTCAGCCTTTGGTTTCGCTGCAGTTCAGTTTAGAACAAGAACATAAAAGTAAAAATGACTGAATCAGAACAATGTAAAGATGGAAACATGTGAATGATCAAATATCACAAAACTTTATTAGTGAAGCTATAACAAAGTGGTGTGACACAAAATACTCTGAAATACTGTTTTGATCTGCACAGCAATTTTTTTTAGAATTTACTTCAGGTATTTAAAATTAATTAATAAATGCATAGTCGTTTATTCTCAATTAATTTGACGCATGACTTAGTTAATTCATCTGTAATGAGAAGTAACCCAGGTTAATATGATCTGATTGTATTTAGCATGCTATGTCCTGTGTTCTTACTAAATCTGCTGTTAAAGCCTCTGATAGCTAAGATGAGACCTAGTAAGTGTGTTTTATGTTCTTTTGCTGTGGAAGCTGACATTTCATGTGCACAGAATGGGTTTTAAAAGACACATCGATGGTTTGGAGGAAGTAATTACTGAAGCTAACTCAGAAAGATCAATTAGAGAAAAAACTCTAAATAAATATCAATGGTACTGAAAGTAGCTGCACATAATGTTTTGTCTGTGAGATGATTATGAGTAATTTCTATACTCATTAAATGTAATTACTCTAAATTAATAACATACCAGCACAGACCAGCATCCAATAAAATGAGGCCATATTGTCGTCTGCAGTTCAGAGTTCATGAAATGGCCAGTATTTGTACAGCGCTTTACTAGATCCTAAGGACCCCAAAGCGCATTACACATTCAGTCATCCACCCATCCACACACACATTCAAACACTGGTGATGGCAAGCTACATTGTACCCACAGTCACCCTGGGGCGCACTGACAGAGGCGAGGTTCATTAAGTGAAAAAGATCCAGTGGTGTGTTTGTCACCAGACTCTTTAACTAAAACCTGAAACCTCTAAGATCATTTCAACAATAGACAACATGCTAAAAACAACTGAAGGAACTGCATCATATGTTGGTGAAACAGGGAGTAATAAAAATATAAATAACACAAATACAGAAGTGAAAATATTGGATGTAACTGTTGTACTTAGTGGATGTGGTGGAGCAGCTGAAACAGGTTCAGCATTTGTTCTGCACTTCATGTATTAGAGCTGCACAGCAGAGAGGTTACTCTGATATGTTTTGTTCTCTTCACTGTGAATAAAAAGCTGCTTTTCAAAATATTTTACTGAGCAGCACAAATGAAACAGCTACAAAGCTGCAAGAACAACAGATTCTTACTGATGTTGATAAAACAGATCTCCAACTTACATGATACAGTCAGTGTGATGGTATCACTCCACTCTGTTAACAAATAGGTCCTTGTGCCCCGACAGCTGTATCCTCCACTGTCAGACTCAGCAGCGCTGCTGATTCTGTATTCATTGATGTTTCAGGTTATGTTTTCCTGGCCTCGTCTTCCATTCATACGTTCGCACTTAGTCCCTTTCACTTCACTGAATCTCACATCTGACAGTGGACTGTCATCACTGCTTAGATTCTGAGTCCAGGGTGGCTGCATGGGTCAACCTTGGGCTTACTGGGAAACTGTTCACATAAGAATGATCCAGTTAGGAGAAGAGAACAGGAAACCTCTGCTGTTTATAACATAAGAGTAGAGTTACTGCAAAACAGCTGATTCACAGACAAACAGTTTGAAGACTCAACATCAACAACAAAGTCACAAATAAAACTATTGATAGCTTTCAAACTGTAACACAACATTTTTTAGTAAACGTACAAGTATTTACTTTGTACAGTTATCTTTTATTTTATATTCTTTATAAATAAATTTATTATTTACAAAAGTTACTGATTTTTTTTAATGAGTTGTCCTTAAGTCTGATTTCTTTCACAAGATGCAATCTTTGAGGGTGTGTAAACAAATCAGTGTGGATAAACAAGAAAACACTTTAGATTAAATCTAGAAACAGGATGAGGAGAGACTTTTTTTAAATCCCAGGATTAGTTAGGCTTTTGAAGAAGTTACTCTGTCAAGGCCGATCCTTAATCTCACAATCTTAAAGTAGACACAAAAAAACTGAAGTTCTTCTCTTTTTCTATTTCCATCTCTCCAAGTAATCCTGCTGTCAGAAAGAGAAACAGAAGAACAGACTAGTCCCCAAAGACAGGACGTGACAGTAATGACAACTTTATACAAGACTTTTCAAACTCAAAATTTCACAACTCTTTATAGGAGCAGAAGAATAAATAAACAAAAGTGACAAATGTAGAAAAAGCAACACAGTTCAAAGAACATTAACATGTCGAGTAAAACTGGAGAATTTGTCTCATGAAAATTACTACTTAAAGAATTAAAAGGAAGTGACTGACTCCATGTCAGACTCCAGGCCATGAAGCACCTTAAAAGCAAATAATTAAATCCTGAAATCAGTTTGAAAACATGCTGGGAGCCAGTGTAACAGTGGGACAGGTGTAATCCCATGTGATGTGATTCGATGTGATGTGATGTGTTTGAGTTGGTCTGCAGTCATTCATCTGATTGTTTGATGAGACTGTTTCAGTGATTTAGGTGAAAAATCAAAGCATGTAAAATGGTTTCCTGTCTTTAAATGTTGTAAAATGATTCATAACTTATGTTGCAATTAATCCAGAAATATTTTTGTTATTGTCTTGAAATTTTCCAGCAGAGAAGCAGCTGATGGCAGCGTGTGTTCAGCGTGTGTTCAGCATGTGTCCAGCATGTGTTCAGCATGTGTTCAGCTTGTGTTTAGCATGTGTCCAGCATGTGTCCAGCGTGTGTCCAGCATGTGTTCAGCTTGTGTTCAGCATGTGTCCAGCATGTGTTCCGCTGTGTTCAGCATGTGTTCAGCGTGTGTCAGCATGTGTTCGCATGTGTCCAGCATGTGTTCAGCATGTGTCCAGCATGTGTTCAGCTGTGTTTAGCATGTGTCCAGCATGTGTTCGCATGTGTCCAGCATGTGTTCAGCTGTGTTAGCGTGTCCAGCATGCAGCATGTGTCAGCATGTGTTCAGCGTCCAGCATGTGTTCAGCGTGTTAGCATGTGTCCAGCATGTGTCCAGCATGTGTTCAGCATGTGTCCAGCATGTGTTCAGCGTGTGTCCAGCATGTGTTCAGCTTGTGTTTAGCATGTCCAGCATGTGTCAGCGTGTGTCCAGCATGTGTCCAGCATGTGTTCAGCTGTGTTCAGCATGTGTCCAGCATGTGTTCAGCGTGTGTCCAGCATGTGTTCAGCTTGTGTTCAGCATGTGTCCAGCGTGTTCCAGCGTGTGTTCAGCGTGTGTTCAGCGTGTGTTCAGCGTGTGTTCAGCATGTGTTCAGCATGTGTTCAGCGTGTGTTCAGCATGTGTTCAGCATGTGTTCAGCATGTGTTCAGCATGTGTTTAGCATGTGTCCAGCGTGTGTTCAGCATGTGTTCAGCATGTGTTCAGCATGTGTTCAGCATGTGTCCAGCATGTGTCCAGCATGTGTCCAGCATGTGTTCAGCATGTGTTCAGCGTGTGTTCAGCGTGTGTCCAGCATGTGTCCAGCGTGTGTCCAGCGTGTGTCCAGCATGTGTTCAGCGTGTGTTCAGCTGAGGAGATTCAATGGCAACATTTAAAGTTTCTCCTGAGTTTAGCTGAAAGACATTAGCTCACATTCAGTTTTGAAACAGTGATGAAAACTCTGCTTTGCAGCCACAGACACAAGGCAGCTGGGACAATGACAATTGCATTTATTTTTTCATGTTACAAACACATTTTTTTTCTTTTCCGGATGTTTGACTCTGAATGACGACTGAATATTTTTATAAAGGAAAAAACTGTTTTACATGACTTTGGATACTAAACTAAAAAAAAAAAAAACTGCAGTACTGTTTAAAGTATTTTGTTGTGTTTTGGGAATTAAAATGTGTGAAATGTGTCCAACTTACCTGTTACTTTCAATGTGGTGATGTCACTCCACTCTGTCCAGGAAGAGTTTCTTCTGCCCCGACAGCTGTATTCTCCACTGTCAGACTCAGCAGCGCTGCTGATTCTGTATTCATTGGATGTTGGAGGTGTGTTTACCTCAGCTGTTCTCCATTCATACGTCCACTGAGCTCCTTCACCTCCCTGAATCTCACATCTGACAGTGACTGTCTCACCGCTGTATATCTGAGTCCAGGGTGGCTGCAGGGTCACAGTGGGCTTAGGAGGAGCTGATCAAATAAAACATAGCATTAGCAGACTGATAATTTGACTTAAAAAATCAACAATAAAAGTTGTTTTTATACTTTTTAAATGTTTTATACATTTATGAACATACAATCCATTAGTTGTCAGTTAGCTGTGTTTGCTAACAATGCTGTTAAACCTCCAGTGGTGGATTCAGAGCTGGAGATTTAAAGATAAACGAAGTGAAAAAACTGCTGCTATAAGTAAACATACGAGCAGTTTGGGAAAGGCTAACATAGCAGACCAGTCTCTCCTAAAATGAGGACAATCATTTATTATTGTTTTACACTACTTTTGTTAGTATTTTGTTCTGTTTTTGGATGAATTGTGTAATAAAAAAAAATAAGTGAGGAGATGCGTTTAACTTGTATCCCTGAATCATATCTGACAGTGACTTTCTCACCTCTGTATATCTGAGTCGTGGATGGTTGGAGGGTCACAGTGTCACGGTTCTGGGTCCGTTGGACCCAGTATTTTGAGTTCATTATGTTTTGGTACTTTTGCATCATAGATTTTCCTTTACGTTTCTCTGGTACTTGGTGTTTCAGTTATCTTGGTGTTTTTCTATATTATGATTTATGATCTGATACTGTTGTGATTATGATTATCATTTAGTAGCCTTTGGTCAGTGTCAAGTCTGTCTCTTTCATGTCTGTGTCTTACGTTGTCAAGTTCTGGTTATCATGTCTGCGTCTCATTATGTTTCCTATTTTATTTGGAAGAGATCCTGTGCTTTTATATCATGGTTTATGTTTTGAGTCCTTTGATGTACTGTTTCTTGTTTCCCTGGATCTCAGTTATGGTTATCTTAGCTTTAGCTCTTTGGCTTTGTTATATGGCTTCCCTGTGTTCCATGTTATGTCCACTGTGATGTTTTGTACCACGTTTCAGGTTCCTATGTTCTGTCTCCCCAGTTGCTGTTTAGTTTGCGTGTTTTAGAATTCAGTCAGTGTGTTTCCTGTTCTACTTTGAAGGTCCATGCCTCATGTGAGTGTTTCTAGCTTTGCTTGTCTCGTCAGTCCTGATTTCTCCCAGCTGTGCCCTCCTTCTGTGTCTCATTCCCTCGTTATCCCTCTGTGTATTTAAGTCCTGTGTTTCTCTTTGTCAGTGTCGTAGTCTCCCTCATGCTGTGTGTGCTTCTCCCCGTGGTTCCTGGTATACTTTATGTTTATCTTTCCCAGTTTAGTTTAGTACCGTTTTTGTGTTTCGCCTTTTGCCAGCATTAAAGCTGTGTTTTTGAGTTTACGTTTTGTCTCCGTGAGTTTGCGTTTGGGTCCTCTCCTGCCTGCCACACAGCTGAATCTTGACACACAGTGGGCTCAGGAGGAGCTGTTCAAATAAAAAATATCATTATCATTAAAAATCTATCCTGGTTTTATTGCTCTTGTTAATTGTAATTATATTTTTGTGTCCTGGTAAAAATTTGACTAAAAATCAACAATAAAAAGTTTAGTTTTTACCAAACAGATTAAATGATATTTAGACTCTACCAGCAGAGTGACTGAACACAACCAGGTGTGCACAAATCTAAACTGTGACACTGAACATCGACGCATAAACACACAATATCATTTAAACAACCTCAGTTTTACAGTCAAATATCACACAATTTACTTATTTCCAGAGGTGGGAAGTAACGAAGTACAAATCTGTACTTTACTTGAGTATTTATGTTGACATTGTGTTTTTCATAGTGTGAAGCATGCTGCAAAACAAACTGAGGTAGAATCACTGTGTTATTTAAGGCTGCATGAAAATCCTCTACAGATTAGTGCAGGATAAACAGGTTAGTTTGCTGTACTGTGATGGATTTAAAGGAAAGACCAGTGTGTGACTGGTGCACAGTGACAGTCCAATATAAAGTCAGTATAAACAGTGTACTGTGAGTGTAGAGACGAGGACAACTCATGAAACGTCTGCTTACATCAGACTGAATTCAGGTGGATAAATCTGTAAAGAGCAGCAAGTCAGCTGATCACAGCTCATACATTAAGAAAATCTACTGGAGCTCTCAATAGAAAATAGCCTGAGCCATTAAAAACTGATTTTAGGGCTCTGCACCGCTGAATCCCACTTTAGACTCTTGTCCATTCTCTTCCGCTTATCCTTATCAGGGTCGCAGGAGGCTATAGACTATCCCAGCTATCATAGAGCGAGAGGCAGGGTACACCCTGGACAGGTCGCCAGTCTGTTGCAGGGCTAAGACAGAGACACAGACAAAATTCACACTCCCACATATTTAAAATAATCAATTCACTTAACCCCACTAAGTGCATGTCTTTAGACTGTGGGAGGAAGCCGGAGTATCTGGTATTTCCTTTCATTTTTCCATGTAGCTTTGTACAAGGATTTTGAGAACTCCAAGAGTTAATACAAAAGCGTACACTGAGGTAAGCAGCACACATGCCAATATCAGTGAGATACACTGCACTACTCACACAAATCATCATCTTCTTGTAAATCTGTACTGTAATCTGTTCAGATAAACATCCATGAAAAGAGAATTAGTCTGTATGAAGGCAGCACACACCTTAAGTGCAAAGTGCAAAGTGCAAGTGCAAAACTGAGCGAGAGGGGCTGCTATTGTGTGTGTGTGTGGATAATAGCAAACACTGAGATACATTTTTTGCATGCAGCAATGAATTTTTCTTCACTCAAAATTAATTTCTCCTCAAAATGCAACACTTACCTGCAATTTTTTTTTTTTTACGTGGGGTCAGAATAGTGGCACAAAAATAACGCCATATAAAACCGACTGACAACTGACTCCATAAATATACAAGATGGTGATGAGGAAACACACGGAGAAGACAGCTGGGGGGAATAAACATAATGACACAATACAGGAAGCAAAACTGAACACAGGATGGGACACTGTCAAAGTAATACAGGAAACACTGAGACCTACACCTGAGACACACGGACTTGACAACAACAGTGATAAACAAACAGGGAGGCAATAGCAGAGACACAAGGACAGGAACAGATTTACAGTATTTAACTGTTTTTCTACGTGATGAAGAAAAAGCTGCTGTGAGAAAGAGAGAAACCTGTCGGCACCACCCTTTGACTTAAATTGTAAGAAACAAATGTGTAAAAATAGAAAGAAACTTCTGGTAGCTCATCATTATTATATCTATACTATATTTCTATAGTAGATGCTGAAAAATAGAAACATTTCTGTTTACCTGCACTTTAATCATTTGCTGTTTTACCTGTTTGGTAGTTGTTGAAATGGTTTGGCCTGTACCACTAAACTTGCTGTCTTCAGAACCTGCCCCCCTTCTTTCTTTCACATAATGGTATGATCCCAGCCTGTCTTTGCATGTGATTGGTGCGCCCATCAAAGCACGATTCGTAGCAGGGCTGAAGATTCAGCTCCCACATACCGAGGGTCCATTAATAAGTGGCTCGCA